>NC_051435.1:25891401-25893291 GCF_001649575.2 Kryptolebias marmoratus | reverse complement strand
AAGAAATGTTTGCCAGAACGCATTGTAACTTATTTGAACGAACAGAAAGCATCTTCGTTAACTGATGCTGCACTCTTAGTGGATGAGTTTTTTTTAACTCACAAAAGTGTGTTTTCTGCCCAGATTTCATTTACTGAAAATTTTTCCGAACGAAAAATTAGGTCTCCAACATCATTGCGTCGTACGGAATCGGTTGCAGTGAAAGCAAACACACGTGATTGCTTCTACTGTCACGAACCGGGACACCTAATTGCAGTGTGTCCTGTTTTGAAGAAGAAAGAAGCTAGAAATGGCAATGATCCTGCAGGGGTGGGGTTAATTAAGTCTGTTTCTAAGCTAGATGTGTGTGATAACAGTGAACAAAAATCACAAGTTCATGTTGATTCACAATTTTCGCCATTTATTTCGCAGGGTTTTGTTTTTTTTTAACAGGTGAGGAGAAAGACAAGGTTCCAGTTACAGTTCTGAGGGATACTGGTGCCTATCATTCGTTTTTGTTATCATCAGTGTTGCCTCTGTCTAAACAGACATCCTGTGGGTCTGATATTCTTGTGTGGGGAATAAAAATGAGTGTTCTTAAGGCTCCGTTACACAACGTATATTTACATTCATCGCTAGTGTCGGGACAAGTAAAAGTAGCCGTGCGCTCGAGGTTACCAATCGCAGGAGTTTCTTTTATTTTAGGTAATGATTTGGCTGGAGGGGAAGTTTTTCCGCCACCCGAAGTTGTGGATGTCCCAGTCGTGTGCAATTTCACTGTGAATCCAGGTTCTTCTTCCCCCAGTGTGTTTCCTGCCTGTGCCGTGACGCGTGCGCAGAATAGGAAAATAGGAGATGTTGTTGACTTGTCTAAATCATTTATGGCTTCATTCGAGGAAGATTTAATCCAGGACAATTCTGTTAAAACTACAAAATCTGATGCTGTTGAAGTTATTCCGTCTAAAATAACTTTAAGCTTGAATATTAATAGGGAAATGTTGCTTCAGCCACAACAAAATGATCCGTCACTTACCTCATGTTTTTCTGTTGCAGAGCAAAATGCATCGGGAGTTCCAGTGACATATTTTCTTGACAACGGTGTGTTGATGAGATCATGGTCTCCAGACTCGGGTGACTTACAGCGAGTTAATCAGGTAGTAGTGCCGAAGGACTATAGATCCCAGGTACTCAGTCTCACACATGATGCCAGTTTAGCTGGTCATCTAGGAATCAGGAAAACGTACCACCGCGTGTTGCGTAATTTCTTCTGGCCTCGGTTAAAATCTGACGTCGTAAAATACTGCAGATCGTGTCACACATGTCAGCCAGTTGGAAAACCTAACAAGCCGATTTTACAAGCACCTCTGCATCCTATTCCTATGCTGGGTGAACCTTTTGAAAGAGTTTTGTTAGATTGTGTAGGTCCGTTGCCCAAAACTAAGTCAGGTCACCAGTATTTATTAACTATAATGTGTGCTGCTACACGTTTCCCGGAAGCGTTTCCGCTTCGCACAATAAAAGCTCGAAATGTAGTGAAAGCTCTCACACAATATTTTTCAACTTTTGGATTGCCAAAAGTTATTCAAACTGACCAAGGGACCAATTTCATGTCCAAAGTTTTTGCTCAGGTTTTAAACGAGTTAAAAATCAAACACCAAACATCTAGTCCATATCACCCAGAGTCTCAGGGTGTGCTGGAACGTTTCCATCAAACTCTAAAAACCATGATGCGAAAATATTGTTTTGAGTCCGGTAAATGTTGGGATGAGGGTCTGCCACTGTTATTATTCGCGATCAGAGAAACGACACAAGAATCTCTTGGATTTAGTCCAGCAGATTTAGTATTCGGACATACTGTACGTGGACCATTACAACTTGTTAAAGAGAAATGGTTATCGGAATCCCTGCAAA
>NC_051435.1:25883903-25889227 GCF_001649575.2 Kryptolebias marmoratus | reverse complement strand
TCAGCTGGCAGTGTGTGTGTGTGGGGTTCTTCGTCACACTCCACCATACCACACTCCATCCCACGCTCATTTCATCCAGTCATGCCATTTATTGTATCACCTTGTAAACTGATCCTGTGGAGTTTATCTTGTAGGGGAGAGTGGCCTTTTTGTTTTGGGGTTCAGTTTTCTCCTGTGTTTCTTAAGTTAGGAAGGTAAGCACATGTAATTTGGTTTTGTTACTTTTTGTAGGTAAGATGTTAGTTTCATTTAAGATAGTTCGTTTTGTTTGTTATTTTGGCATAACTCTCTCCGAAGTTCTATGACTCCAGACTTTGGTGGAAACTAAGGGTGAATATTTATGTTAATAAATCTTGTAAAAAGTTACATCTATTGGCTGGCTGTTTTTGAAATCTGAGAGGGATGTTAAATTGTCAATGCTGCGACCTGACCACCCCTAGACGGGTCGTAACACTATGTCTTGATTCCAGTTTCTGGTGTATTTCCATGGCAACATTACAGCGCCACTTACCAGCTGGGCATTGTTACTACAGTGTGTGTGAGTGTCTATGTGAATGAAATCAATACTTTCAAGAATACTTTCAGAAATAAGAACAAAAAATATTGTTTCAGAAAAAAAGGTGTTTCTGTGGGGACAGGGTCTGAGCAGAGACATCCATATCTTGTTGGGAATCTAGTCGTGCTCCTTCCTCTTGTTTCCTTTTTGTTAGTCTGTGTGTGTTCTCATCAAGCTGCAGCTGACTCCTGCTTTTACACACGAGTCTCATCAACCTCAACCTCTTTATTTCAGCTCTGGTCTTCTCATCAACCAACTCTGCGTCCACTCTTCCAATTCCAGCAGACCATCAGTTTATAAAAACTGTTTGTTTTTCGGGGGTGTTTCTGTGGAGTCTGCCTGCAGTAAAGTAAAGTAAAGTAAAAATTTATTTGTATAGCACATTTCAGCAGCAAGGCATTCAAAGTGCTTGACATCATAAAAACATCAGTAGAATCATTACAGTAATCAAAAACATCATTACAATCATCAAAAAAAAAGAAATCATAAAAATCATTGAGCAGATACACTTGATAATCATAAGGAGATGGTCAATATGTAATAAGATATTTTTTGACTAGCTATTATCAGTAGACAGCAAACAGACTGATCTCAGTTTTACTGAATATGAGAGAAGTTCTCATAGAGGAGTCAAGGTAATAGCTAGTCAAGAGTTGCTCATTTAAAAACAAATGTTCACCATCTAAAACAACTCAAACTTTAAAAGCCACAGCTACTAAAGCAAACTCCAATTCGTTTTTTTTGTATCAGATAGTTAATTGGGGCAGGCACAAATTCACTAATGGTTTGCTTTAGTGGGTACAAATTCATATTTTGCGCATTGGTCTAATTCACAAAGTGACATTTGCACCTCTGTTTTGGTACAAAGTGTCTGCACTGATGCAGTTTGCCCATATTTAAATGAAGTAATATACATGCATTTATTTTTTTTTAAAAACTCAATTTTTTATGAAAAGAACTGAAGAGGGAAAAATGATTTGATTCTTAAAGTTGAGAACTGTTTTCAACATGAAGTGTCATTTACTTTCAGACTCAGAGGAGCTTGTATTCATGCATCTCTATAAGTGAAGACAATCAGAAATCTGCTGCGTTGTTGCCTTCACAAAAAGAGTGCAGCAATGTCGGGAAGAGTATTATTAATCCTCTCTTTCAGTGATGAGTGTATTATTATTATTGTATGTAGAAATAAATTGTCAAACATGTAAAATGCAGTTCTCTGGTCTGCAGACGCTGTGAGAACCAGAGAAACTTTCCTTTATTCTTTTAGAAATGCCATCTGGAATGTGATTTCTCTCTGATAAAGTCAGATTTTTTTCCATGCATTTTTTGGGAAGTCCTCTGTTCTTCATCAGTTGCAATAAGAATTAAAAACTCACTGAGTGACTTAAGTGCCTGCTGTGTTTGTGACAGATTTTGCTGCAGAGACATTTGCATTCTGCTGAATTCTGACACCAAACAAATGCACGTCGCTCATATCTGCTAAACTTGATGGATGTGTTTGCACCAGCATATGCAGAACTACAAGTATTTGTTCAGTGAATATGATGGATGGGGGGAAAGAGCAAAAACTGATTTTGGAGTTAAACTGGGAGAAAATAGTACACAATAGTGAATCAGGATTTAATTGTTTTGTACACAAAACATGTTGTGACAGATTGTGGACCATGTTCCTAATCCTACACAGACAGCTTTTAGTGTAAAAAGGATGGGGGGGGGAAGTCTGATACACAAGTAATGTGGTGTGAAAAAGAAATGATATAAGCCTTTATATGACCTGCAACATTTTAGAAGTTTGAGTCGCTTTAGGTATTTGTTTTTAAATGAGCCCTCATCAGACTACAAACTTCATTTGACCTCCTCCTTTGGAACTTAAACCTATTCCACAGAAACCAAAATCGGAACTATTTCTTTAACTGGGCTATTGTTTCTTTCTTGGCATCCTCGTTCCTAATATAAATTAAGAAACATAATTAACATTAAACAGTTTCTTTGGAATTCTACAATAACTACATTCAGGTTTTGTAAAAGTATGTCTGAACTGTCCTCACACCTCAGGCCTCTTTAACAGATACTTCTCCCAGTTTTTCTTCAGAATGCCCACAGACATATCAACCCAGCTGAGATATTATTTCTCCAGTGAGTCCTGGGTCTGCCCAACAATGTCTCCACCTCACTTGACTACAGTGTTGCTACTCCAAGCATCTCCAAAATAGTTCAGCTCCTTATAGAAGATTATTATTATATAATAATAAATTGACATCAGTTATTATAAATGCACTGTGGGCACAGCTTCCCATCATTTCGGTACCAGAGCTAAATATGGCTCAAGTTTACACTACAATGACTAGTTTTACTGTTAGCTAATAATATGTTAGCCTATTCCCCATTCAGTTTATGCAAATGATTGACATAAGCTGCAGTCATTCTACAAATCCACCAGAATGTTCATATTTTTCAACATATTAAGCCGATTTGCTGTAAATGCAGAAATTAGAGTTTTGCACATGTATTTGGAATTAAAGATTTTAAAGACATGAAATACTGTATTGTAGAAACATACAGCTAGTTTCATAAAAAAAAAATGTGAAAAATATAAACAAAGGCCTAACTCTGATAAAATATTTAGCAGATTAGGTACTTAATGTTTGTGGTTTTGGTTTTTCAGACTTTAAGCTGCAACTCATTGCTTTATTTATCTCTAAGTGTGAAATTTGTTGTGCTTTCTCTCACAAGTACAAGAAGGGGCTCACTCAGGTCTGCATATTTCTGAACAAGAGAATGTCAATTCCCTATGTGTCAGGTGTGGCGCAGACTCATTCTAAGAGCTACTTTATTTTAAATAAAAGAAAACCAAAAAACAAAAGCTGACATGGCAGCAAAACGAAACTAAATGCAAAATATAGTAAAAAAAACCCAAACATTTTGAGTCTCAGTACAAACTTTGTGTAGGACATGGTTAAAATGGCCCTGTGTGAGTTCTTTTTACCCCATTCTAAGCACTGAATGTATGCAATCGAGTTAGAATCTGTATGTTTTCAGCCGAACAGAATTAAATGTGATTTGATTTGAACTTATTACCGTTTTTTGCAGAGCCCTGAGATGGCACTTTAAACAAAATGGAAGTTGAAATACATTGTGTACAAAAATGAACCTAAAACATGACAAAAGCAAAAAGGCACGCACATTGCATGTCATGCTTTTAATGTGGAAAACTCAAATGTTCATTTTATATTTAGCCTGTTTATTTTAGCCTGTTACCATCAACACATTCATGTGACATAAAGCAGTCGGATTTACTTATGCATAAAAGTCACATCAACTTTGTAGATCTAGTTTCACTGATAATGGTATCTTTTCACTTTTTCAGACGATTAGTTTTACTCCAGTTCTGGGTGAGTCCAGGTGAGTCGGTTCCACTCTTGATAGGCTGAATGAGATGTCCTAACACACTGTTGGTTGAATACTTTTCATGATCCTCTGGCCGCAGAAAGACATTAATTATAGATCGATCACAGCCTTCTAATTTAATTAATAGTAACTTTAAAATTCAGCTAAACATTTGGTCAAATCTGAATTGTGCTTTGTAACATGATGCGCTCAGATTTCTAAGACCAAGGATGATGACACAGTTCATTCAGCTTGCTGTCCCTGTGCAACAGACCCCGACGGGGCAGAAAATGTGTCCAAAAACTAACCAGCTTGACCGGAGAAAAAGGAGGGGAGGGGACAATCATTCACAGTGTGCTTCAAAAGGCAGAAAAGGGCCGACTACATGTTCAGGAAGCTCACCCACTGTGGTCTGGTGGGTCAGTGACAGGGCTAATGTCTTAGAATGTGTGAAAGCAGACAGAGCGTACCTGATGTAACGCACCGTCTCTGTGCTCAGTGTGAAGTGGACGAGGCGGTGTGAGTGCGAAGGGGATTGGGTGGATGATTACCTAATGTTTGACTTTGAATCACAATGCGGGCTCTGATTCCAGTGGCGCCTCAATCAGGAACAACCCGTGTCTTTACCACACATCGCTTACACAATAAGGGTCCAATTACTTGGAGTCAGACATTTGAGAAATTTATCCTTTTGAGTTCTACCAATTTTTTTCTTCTGTATGTTTTCGTTACGTTAATATATGAGAATAAATACCCTTTAAGTATTTAAGGAGTATTAGAAGGTTTGTGCATCTTTGGGGTATTCTTGTGTTTTGTGGACCTAAAACAGGCCAACCCTATAGGGTTGTGTTCTGTTAGTTGTGCGTACACTCAGAAATAGAAGAGTTTTACCAGGATAATAGTTAAGTCAGATGTTGATGATTATAGAGGCTCCACCTTTCTCAGTGTGATTTATAAAAGGAACGAGGCAACGGGGAGTTGAGTGACAAAGCAGAAAAGATGTGATGTAATGATGACCACATTTTGTGGTTTGTTCAAAATTTTAACTGCAATTTTTCATCCACGACATTGTCCCCTGCTAACTGGTCACTGAAGGTAGAGTACACAAGTCAGGGGTGGAAATTAGCACCCGCCACCCGCCAAATGCGGGTAAATATTTGAAGTGGCGGGTGAATTTGATCAACACACACGCCACTGTGGCGGGTTGGCAATTTGAACAGAAAAGGTATTATTTGTCCTCCTGACATATAGGGGGCAGTAATGTGCTCAAGTTGCTGCTGTTACGTCGAGCCGCGTTCCCCCATCAGATACGGAGAGCGGGGTGTCAGCTTCACACAGCTCTCTCAGAGCTACGATTCCCCTGTGTCTCCGTTCATGTTCA
>NC_051435.1:25850466-25883188 GCF_001649575.2 Kryptolebias marmoratus | reverse complement strand
GCTTGTAGGGCACCACAACTGCTTCCACCCGCGTCGATCATCATCATCATCATATGAAATAACTTTTTGTCACAACAAAAAATAGTGGCTGGTAAAATATTTGAGTGGCTGGTAAAAAATTTTGTCCACCAGCCACTATGGCTGGTGAACAAAATTTTTAATTTCCACCCCTGACACAAGTTATACACTGACCATAATACATTTCAGCCTATTTCAGGCAAATGCTAATGTCCTCAGGTCATTATTGTGATTTTCAAATTTGTTGAAACTGCCTTTAATTATCTACACATCTCTAATATAAAATGATGAGAAAATGTGCACTGAACCTAAAACATTTAAGTCTAAATACGAAACATTTTCATAAATCCCAATGTAAAGCGAGTCACATTCCAACCTTTCTAAAGATAAGGGACTAATTTTTATTTGCACATATACTACAACTTTAAAATCACTTGTTCTGTACAGAACTGTTTAGTGGATGATAATTAATAACTTTAGGATACTGAAGGTTCTTATATAGTTTTCAGTCCCTGATTGTGTAAAAAGATACAATAAAACAAAAAAAGTGTAACATATCCGTAATTATAGTTTAAGTCTATAGAGACAAATGATGTTAATTAGATTTTCTCAGCCAAAACCAATGAAACTATGTTGTCCATCACTTTAGATGTAGACAAGCATTCTATTGCATCTTGCTAGCATTTAATTATGCTATGCCTAACTGTGAAAACTGGGCACATAATTATAAACTACGCTTCGTTCAAGTAGTGTTTGAAATGTAAAAAATACTTCCTATATAATCTATGACATCGTGCCCACGATGTGATAAGTGAATGACCGGTTTGGACGTGGTAGACAAAAAAAAAAAAAAGCAGCTAAAAACCGTTGCAGAAAAAGACAAACAGGCAGGTGAGCACAGTACCAGCACATCCCCAATCACTGATTCATCCCACTCTCATTCCAAACATGCATGGATTCTGTTGTCTCTCCTACTCACCTGTTTCTGCTTAGGTTTGGCTGAGGTAAAACAGTCCAAATCAGCATTACATAGGGAAGAAACTAATGCTGGCACAAAGAACAAAGGAGCTGCAGCTCTTTCTGCTTTTTTTTATCACCTCTCTGTCAATGTGTGTGTGTGTCACTCACAATAAACTGTCCTTTTCTCCATTTGACTGTTTCTTTCCACTTATTTAATTCTGCTTTGGCTCACTCATCCTCTGAGTCATCACAGACTAGGGTGAAATACAGATTGATTTTCTATTACATCTATTTAAAAATCTGTGCGCGCACACTGAAACTTCTTGCTGTCTTTGACTCATTTGAAAAAGTTTCTCTCTCTCTCTCTCTCTCTCTTTGCTCTTGATTGTTTTTGCTTCATCTAACCCACTGAGCTCCTTCTCACTTACTCTTAAGATGTCCGCAGGCATTATGGGTGGAGCAGGATGCTCTGTCCAGTTAATCCCAGCAAGGAAAGCATGGTAGTCAACTGTTTCAGCTTCATCTGCAAACCTCCAGCAGAAACAGACACTTACAACTGTTCAACTGTTCAAATGGACAGCTCGTTAAGAGATATTTTAAATATATCAAACAGACAACAAACAAACAAACAAAAAAAAAGTCTGGGCAAAGAATCATGGCTGCATTTTACAATATGTCCAAATTAAAAATATTTCTGAGGCTGCAGTTGGACCTTAAATGGCTCCAAAGCCTTACTTGTTTAGCAGATCTTCACGCAGGTTCTCTGGCAGTGGAAGCTTGAAGGCTCTACAAATAGTCCTCATCTCTTTAGTTGGAAGACGACCCAGTCTGAAAATGAACCAGAACATTCAAATACAAATCTGCCTTTAAAATGACTCAGGTAATCTTCAAATGAATCACGTGGACTTGAAGCAGAAGACAGTTAGCGAGTGTTTTAGTGTTCGTGTTTATTTTTGATTTTCATGTTTTGGTTCTTGTGATCTATATGTTCAGTTTGTTATTGGTGTTTCTTTATCAGACATTCTAGTTTCATTTAGCTTCTTGTGCTCCCTGTGTTTTAGTTGATTGTATGGACTTGTTCCTCGTGTTCCCCGTACCACAATCCACCTGCCCATAGCTCAGCCTGCCAGCGCCAGCTACAGCTCATCTTTCCGTTCAGTCTGGTGTCAGTCACTTTCTGCTTTCTGGTCCCTGTTTGTTCTTGGTTTTACACCACAGTCTGGTTCAGCTCCTCGTGTTCCTTTGTGATCTGTTCTTCTCTCTTTGCTGCCACATTAGCCTTTTGTTTTTGTTATAATAAATTAGCTGTAGTTTTTTTTTAAGATGCACCTGATAGTGCTCTGTACTAAAGCTTCTCAGAAACAAAGTGAATGATGGACAGTATACGATTTGAAATTGAAAAGATTCAATTGTTTAATAGAGTTCTGACCCAGAGAAGATCCACCTACCTGAGATAGAAAAAAAAAAAAGTTTTGGAAACTGATGCTGGAAGCCAAAGCATGTCAGTAGGTAACATCCCCAACAAAAGCTGATTGATTCAAAACGAAGTTGGATCTGTTTTTACACAAAAGCCCACATTTTTTCAACAAAATCTTGTAACGGTTTTTGAATAATAATCCAATAGCAAAAAAAAACATAATAATAATATCTCAATAACAATAGTTCATTACACTGAGGTTTCTGTCTTTCTACAATTAAAGCTCTGAAATAAACTACATCAGTATTGCTGGTAAAAAGCATGAACTTCCCCCGTTGCAGGGGCATATTAGAAACGAAGCATGGAAAAAGTCTACAGTTTGACTCTTGAATAAGGTTCAGAGGATACAAGCAGCAGCCCTGCATGAACTCAAACCCGAGCAGAGGGACATTTAACACTCTTCACCCGATGCTGTTTTGGAACAAAATGCATCTGCAATGCCTTCAATTATTTTATTTTTATTTTTCATTTATTTATTCATAATTTATTTCATGATTAATACTGAATAATCATTTAATTATAATTTGGAAGACTGGAGACAATAGTTTAAATTTCCTAAGCTCTCTTACATATTCAATATAACTGACTTAAAGCTTAAAATAATAAAGGAGAAAACCTTCTTCCTCACAACACTCTGTCGATGCTGCCAGACTTTTAGGTTACGATAGTTTTATGATTAGAAGGGATGGAGCTGTGTTTGCTAAGATCATTTAGCCGTGGTGGGATGGGGTCAACTCAACGTTAGTTAGCTGTAAATCTACATCTAATGATTACTTTTTGAGAGTTACAAGAAAAATCTGTCCAGTGGCTCACAAGATATATTGCAAATGGTAAACACACACAAAAAAAAACACAATCGTCCTTTTGCTTCTGAGGTGGGCAGAAAATACTGATAGAAACATTCCTCTGAAGCAGGTTATGTGCTTAGTATTGGTTACCACGGAGATCCAAAACGAGGAACATTTCTGGTTTTAATTGTAATTTGTGCTCATCTGTAACACCCCTCTGATTAGAGTTACCAACACGGTGAGGGTCCTCGGATCACATTTCTTAAGCTGATATTGTTTAAAGGTCATGTGGATAACAGAGGTTTGTGCTCTGAGCAGTGATGGCAGGGGGCTCGTTGGTATCCTTCCATCTTCATTACGGGGACGTTGATGTTGAGAGTGTCATCTCAGTCACATAAACATAGGAGTCAGTGTAAAAACCATCTACTTCAGCAACTGTTGAAGGAGGGTTTGAATCTTGACTGATTTTGTTGACCAAACAAAAGGACAACTACATGGACAAGGAGTGTGTGAGAGCTCATCCTGAACTGGTCTTTAAGGTTCATCTGGTTCAAGTACTACCTTCTCATTGTCATGATGTGGGGTGACGAAGGCGAACCCAGAGCGCAGACTCATACTTAACAAAAATAATTTATTAAATAAAGAAACACAAAACAAAAGCTGACGTGGCAGCAAAAACAAAATAAAGAACAAACTAAAACTAACATGAACGGAGACGGAGACAAGCGGGATGGAAAAAACAACAACCAGAAACAAGCTACAAACAATAGACAAACCAGAGACAAACCTTAGACAATGGACCAGCGAGGTATGGGGAGAAATGACCGGGTTTTAAAGACTGGGGATAACGAGGTGAGTGGGAACAGGTGGAATGATTGCTTATTTGGGACAGGTGAAGATGGGCGTGGCTAACAGACAAATGAATGACTGGGGAAGAGTGGAAATGAGAACACAAACACAAGGAGGACAGAACCAAGAAGAAAACAAACCAGATAACTAAAAATAGAAAACAAAACCAAAACCCAAACCAGAGAACTAAAACAAACCCCAGAAAAAGCCAAATCACCACACTCATATTACTGGAATTAATCCTTGTTCTGAGGTATGAGGCCAGCAGCTACATCAGGGATGTTTTGTTGTGACGCCATCTGCCTGTGTCGCTACAGTAATTTGTCTTACTTAAAAAAAATATTTTGTCAATTTTGATGAGTGGAGCTGTGGAAAATTCATGAAAAATCAACTTCTTATTTGTTGTAAATAACAAACAACAACTGTAGTTTGACCAAAGTGAATTGCTGTAAGCAGATCTGTTTTAAGGATTTCAAGGATTTTAAATGATATATCATAGACTTTTTACACCACCATCAGTTTTGTATTACATAGAATTAGGTGGTTTATTTCAAGCACAAACAGCAGCAGCAGCTAGCTGTAACACTTCCAGTGGTGTCCTTTCTGACAGGGGTTTCATAACATTTTGATGGAATAATAATCCAAAACTGCTGGCAGTATATAGGGTTAAATGTTTTGGAGCACTTTGAGATTTTTAAAACTAAGAAGTATGTTTCAAATATAAAGTTTTATTTTTATTTTTTTTATCATTATCAATAAATTAAATAAATAACACATGGGTCCCTGTCAAGGACCGAGGTGGAGAAGGAGGCGAACCCAGAGTGCAGACTTATCTTATTAAATGAACAAAACTAGAAAAGAAAAGGCTGACGTGGCAGCAAAACAAACTGTAACAAAAATCCAAAGACAACAAGGCAAGGAGGAGCCAGGGACAAAAACAACAACACAACAACAACCAACAATGAACCGGCAGAGGAGTGGAGAAAAAGAGCGGGTTTGAAAGCAGAGGATAATGAGGTAAGTGGGCACAGGTGAGTGATGAAGATTGTGGACAGGTGGAAACGGGCGATCAGACTGAGGGCAAAGAAGAGAATGATGACAAGACACAACAATGACAAAACCAGAACAGATAATAACAAAATAAACCAAGAAGCACAAGAAAACCCAAATCCTCACAGGTCCCCATAAACTGCCATGGATTTTTAGGAGTGGAGTTGTTTTAAGATGGAAGCAAACTGTTTTGGAAGTGGCCCTGTTCAGACTAGCCATGACTAGCATGATTAGATTAGCCATTTCCATTTTCACATTTTTGTAGTGGTTCATGCAAACAATAATATTATCGCCATCAATTTCACATTATATTGTTCTTTCAGCAGAAATAAGTTTAAATTCCTGCTGAAATTGATACCAGGATGCGCTCTAAGTACTACAGTGTTGCTATTTGTGCTTCCAATTAATACCTGTGTAAGGTGCAGTTAATGACAATGTAATAATGAACTATAAAACAGCATTTGCATAAAGTGCTTTGAAATTTTGGAGGTTGGAGCTGTTTTAAGACAGTAGCAATCCACTTTCAGACAGGCTGTCCTTGCTTGGACTAGCTAATCAGTCCTCTCCAACCTAAGCTCTTTCTCCATCCTGAGGCTGTTTAAATAGCTACCTACAACAAGTAGTTTATACCTTTTCCACAGAATCCCCCTTCAAAATGTCTGGAATACACTTTTAACGTTGTGTGTGTGTGTGTGTGTGTGTGTGTGTGTGTGTGTGTGTGTGTGTGTGTGTGTGTGTGTGTGTGTGTGTGTGTGTGTGTGTGTGTGTGAGAGGCTATGCGTTGTGCCTACTTCTGTTGGTCCTGGTACAAGAATACTCTTGCCAGGCTGGGGTAATCCTGAAAGTGCTTTTTCTTGAGAAGATCCTGAGCCATAGCCAGAATCAGACCAACGTCCTGCTCAGGCTTTTTGGGCTTCACGCAGCTTCTGGCCAGGACCAGAACCTCGTGCTCTGTCAGATCGCAGTCCAGGTCCATCAGCAGAGCCCTGCAGCACAGACAGAGGTATGAAGAAAAGAACCCACAAAGAACTAACCACATCGAGTTTTGTCATTAATAATATTTACATCCTTTAGACGCTACTGACTCCACTCAGTACCATTTCTTCTCACATAAGTACATTCACTACTCATTCATCCTGTTTGACGACATGATCATTGTTCATTTCATCATATTGCAACTGCACTTAACCTGATTTCAAGTGTAAATAGGGGCTTACATTTCAGTTTTGCCATAGCTGTAAACATTTTATTTGTTCTTTAGTACACTGTCTTGAGGTGATGGAAAAAAGGTCAGACAGACGCTAATAACCTGTTTTTTTTTACCTTCGCAATATTTCCGAAATTCGTTCAGCTCTCTCCCTTTCTGACCCTCATCCATGCCTTTGTCTCCTCCAGGCTCGACTACTGTAACTCGCTGTTTATTGGAGTCCACAGAAAACACCTTCAGAGGCTCCAGTACATTCAAACCAGTGCTGCCAGGATCCTAGTGAGAGCTCGGAAATTTGATCGCATCACTCCTACTCTTTACGAGCTTCACTGGCTTCCTGTAACTTATAGGATTCAGTATAAAATTGCACTTATCACCCATCATTGTCTATATGGAACCTCACCGGATTATCTGAAGGACCTCCTTACTTCACATTCAACTTCTAGACCCCTACGATCCCAAGCCTGCAATCTTCTCCACCTTCCTTGTTTAAGACTAAGGACTATGGGTGATCGAGCATTTGCTGTGGCTGCTCCTCGTCTATGGAACTCTCTCCCGGACTATTTGAGAGCCCCGCAGCTATTATCCGATTTTAAAACTGGCTTGAAAACTTTTTTTTTTAGACAAGCCTACTCCACTTTTAAATGACAGTCTTTTTATTGTTTTTAATAGTTGTTTTTATGTTTTTAGATGTACCATGTAGCACTTTGAGATTTTTAATAATGGAAAGTGCATTATAAATTAAATTGATTATTATTATTATTAATAATAATACATAAAGTAGTGTGAATTCATCCTGAGATCATCATCACAGATTTTAAACACAAAGCATTTGGACTGATGTGTTTCAAATGAGAAATTTCATTTTATGTTACTGATACTACAAACGTTGACTGCAGACCTAATAGACTCACTTCTGATTACAACTGGAGTTTAATAAAGCTTTTTGTTGATTAAACTTGTTTTGTATGCTAACAAAACAAATCTCAAATGCAAAATCCCATATTGTGTAGTGTAGGTCTTCAGAGCTGAAATGCTTTAAAACAAACAGTGAAAAATTCCATTGGATGATTTTTCATGTTCAGTATAAGGTCCAAAGCTACATTTTAAATTTGATTTCTTCATTAAAATGAAGCATCACCTTTGCAGCCATCTTTATTTCTGGTATTTCTGGGTGGAATTCTGCAGATGTCAGCAAAGTCCAAATCTTTGATATCCTTACAAGCAGTGTGTGAATTACACAGTGACAATCAGAGTGCAGCCACTTCCATCCAGTGCAAACAGGATATGTTTAGTGTTAATATTTTCCCTGTTTTACTATTAGGTCTGCCATCTCTACTGTAAATATGAAACACAATAAAAAAAAACAGTCAGTCCACCAGTTCACATAAAACACAAAAATCTCTAGAATCAAATGTTACAAACGAAATATTCTGGAGCAAAACAGAACAAACTTTAAACGTCCAAGAGAAACATAAGTCACCCTGATTTTTAGGCTTAAAAAGGCACTAAAATGCAAATAAATTGGGCTTTTGATTTATTAATATTTATTGTTTCCTGTGTAATTTAAAAAAGTGTTCAACTTCCACTTCTCGAAGAAAGTCCTTCAGTCCCTGAGCTCTGAAAAGTATACCAACCTTTTTTAAATGTTCATGTTTATTAATAATAATATACTGTAGGTGTTAAGTGGCTTTAATGATCTTAAACATGTTTGAAAACTCAAAAGGCTCATAATTTAGAGCTTGTGAAAACTTACACAGATTTTGTTCCTACAAATCAAATAAAAAAACAAAACAACGGGACTTCAGTTCTGCAGTTGAAAACATTTCACTTCCCATTTGGGGAGCTTTCTCAGGTCAGAAATGGAAAATGGAACGCTCCAAGCGTTGCTCCTTGTGTAAGAATGAAGCATGAATGAAGAATAGAAAAGTCTTGCATTTAATTTGATGAACAGGTACTGAACTGGTACACATGCAACACCTCCAGAATTACAAAAAATCTGGAGGTGTTTCATTTAAATCTTCAAATTTTGTTACCTATGTTTGTTCTACAACCTGTTCAAACATATTATAAACCTATTTTTCATATTTCACAGTCAGTAAATTGTGTTTGTACAATTGTGACCATATGGACCAGTGTTACTACCTGTCTTAGCCAGGATACTCTTAAACCCTGCTCAGTTGTTAACCATAAATAAGCCAAAATAAGAAGCTATGTGGTTTGTTTTCTTACTGTACCTCAATGACTCGTAGGGGATGAAGCCAGTGTTTGTGGGGTCACTGAGAGACAGAAACTTCCTGATTTCACTCTGTTTGTCCTCTGGAATGGATTGCAATTTGCTGAGGATGTTGCCTGTATTGGCTTTGGGAAACTTGTGCCAAGAAATCACAAAAAATGCACTCTTTAATGAAATGTAGCATTTTTAGTAGTGCCGCAGGAGAAGATGACTGCATCACATCACTGAGTCTGAACACAAGCATGTGTGTTTTCCTTACTTCCTCAGCATGCTGCTCCATATAGTTGAGTGTGTACTCATCAGCATCCAGGAGTTGGAGGTTTATACCGCTGACACAGACTGTGGCTCCAACATACAGATCCTGGGATGTGAAATACTCGGATGACTTGCTCTTAAACAGCTCCTGGCCGGGTTTCTTCACACGACAGCGCTTCAGAAACTTCCCCCCAAGTACACCTAGTGGAAGATAAGAGGCATTCATACCTTTCTGGTAGACTATTAGTTTATTATCATTAATAAAAATGTTAACCAAGCTAACATGTTCACCATACCTTTTATCTCACAAATATTTTGATTTATCTGTATTAAATGGTTGTATCTTATTCAGAAGTCATGCTGAAAGTACACAGTATTCAGCTTGATCTGTAAAATTGAACAAATACTAAAATGCATTATTGGAAACATGCGTCCAAAAACTACACATCATCTGTTTCCACAATATTCTGGAACTGGAAAGGGAATCTGACATCTTAATGTTTACCCTGAGAGTCATAGATTTGCATTTCTTGTCCAAAAGTGTATTTCTGGTGCAGCTAGCTTCCAAATGTTTCTACCTGAGTTCTTCTGAGGCTGTTCAAACACGCTCATGGAGTCATCGGAGAGGTAGAAGGAAATGATGAACACCCGCTCTCTGTCCACTGGATCATTGGTCAACATCTTGGCTCGGAAGTTCAGCACATTACTGTTTAGGCCACATCTATGGGGACATGCACACACAAGAGCTGGAGATGCTGCTCACGTCAATGTGTACACACAAACACAACAATTTATTATGCAATTTTCCTCCCACCTGTCTTTCTCCATAAATTTGTGAAAATCTTTCTGCGGGGGTTTGAGCACCAAGCCCTGGCAGGAGCTCAAAGAGTCCTCCTCCGAGCCAAAGCCATTGTAAGGGGGCACAAGCTTCGGCTGCATGGGGGGTGGGGGATCTTTGTACTGCACTGGGGTGAAGTCCTCTGACAGGAAGAAGAAGAGAGAAAAGGCAAAACATGGAAAAGAAGAAAGAAAGCTGGAAGGAGAAGTGAAATGATCAGAGGAAAGCAGGTAATCCATCCCTGATCTGAGTCAGACAGGACACTCTATCACTGGGGCCTGGCAGTAGGGTTTCTGCTTTTACTTTAACAGAGCAAAAACCTGCTCGGGGTTGCAGATATATGCAGGGAAAGCTTAGGTTTCTACAGATGGGACCTGGGTGCCTTCAAATATAGAGCCATGGGTGCCTGAGTGTCTTCTGGCAGGAAGATAGAGGTCCTGAGCTCGTCCATCAGTTTTAATAGCTATTAAAGAAGAACACAAAGCTTCTCAGTTGTGCTTTTTGTAATACGTATGTATAAATAGTTCCTCTGTGAAGCAAAGGTATTCCCTTCCACAGCTTTTAGAAACCAATTATTGCTAGATGGTAATAGATTTTGCTAATGTTTGCTCTTACTGCCCCCAAGTGTTTACATTTAAGAAATGCAGCAGCTGGTGTTAAAGTGCCTTTTATTCAGTTCAGCTTATACACAAATATAATATCTCTTCAATTTTGGTTGATAAAGTTGCTTGAGAAACAAAAATCAGCCTTGTGAACTAATATTTTAAAGCAGTGTGTGCAGGTACACCATCCTCATGGAATGCTTCCTGGAACATTTTTCCTAATAAAGTTTTGGAAAAAAAAAAAAACCCACGTCAGATATTTCTTTCAGGTGTTGACTCTGTTGACTCATGTAGTTCCTGCTTTGCTACTGCATCTTCAAACATTCACTTTTCAAGCTGTAATTAGTTATTTGATGCCTAAAAGAAAAGATTGTGTGCAGGGGAGCAGGCAGGGCTTCGAGCCAGAACATGACTGCCCATTAAGCACGTCCTGTTGGTTTCAGGTCCCAACAATGAGACAAGACAGGGACATTTGGTCTGCAATATTGGAATAAAGCAAAACGCAGAGCAGTTTTGGTTCCCTTTGGTGCTTGTAAAAAGTATTCACCACCTTGGATATTTCATGCTTTTATTGCTGACGTAAATCAATAATGGTCCATATAAACTGGCCGCATTGACAATTTAAAAAAAAATCTTTATTGTTAAAGTGAAATCAAATTTCTACAATGCAATGCCAACTAAATAAAAATATGTAATGTAAAATAAGTGATTCTATAAATATTTACCCCTTTTAAAGTGACTGCCCTATTTCAACTCAGAGAAAAGAACATTTAAAAAGAAGTCAGGGAATGGATATAAAGGGATTTCCAAGGCCCTAAACATCCCCTGGAGTTCTGATAAATCCATTATCAAGAAAGGGAAGGGATATAGGACATGTCTAAATCTACTAAGAGCTGGCCATCCTCACAAACTGAGTGACCGTGCTGCAAGAAAGAGAATAGTGAGAGAGACCACCAAGACACCTGTGAGCTCTCTGAAGGAGCCCTAAGCTTCAGCAGGTGAGATGGGAGAGACTGTACATATAATAACTGTTGTCCAGGTTCTTCACCTGTCTGAGCTTCATGGGAGAGAGGCAAACAGAAAACCACTGTTGAACAAAACTCAGAGTCAATCTCAACTAGTTTGCCAAATGCTATGTGAAAGACTCCATGGTCGAGTGCTTCTCAGCAGCTGGTCCGCAGTGAAATGTAGGTATTTCAATGTAAATTTACAATACATATTTTGTACTTATTTGGCACTACTTTGTATAAATTTGATTTCACTTTGACATTAAAGAAGGTTTTTTATTTTTATTTTTGTCACAAAGGCCAATTTCTATTGACCATGACTGATTTAAGATAGCAATAAAAAGCATACAACATCCAAGGGGGTGAATACTTCTTACAGGCACTGTATCCCTTACCTATGCCATATGTAGTATGGTAGTAGAGTTTAGTGAATTCATCACAGTCAGTGATGATCATTCTTCTGCCCCACACGTTCAGTTCCCCGCCTACAAGAAGATCCGAGTCCTTATAAAACTCCTCACTGCTGGCTCCTGTCTGGAAACAAGTTCATAAAAAGGGAGATGAATTTTAAATGTATTACAAATGCATGACTGGGAGAGAACTGATGTTGAACTCTCCACAAGAAAATGTGACGAATTTTGAAACAACAAATTGCGAACACAACCTTGAACTAACTGCGCACGATGAGCTGTGTTTGCAGCAACAACAGGAAAAAAGGACATCTTATGCAGTATTGTTAAAACAGAAACATCTTTTGACTGTTCTAAGAAAAAACAACATTCCAAACTGAAAAAGGTTTATTTCATTCCACGTTTCTCTCTGAATGTGCCTCACTCCTGACATGCAGGGAGCGATAAATAACAAATCAAATGAAGCTGAAAAGATCAAACAGGAATTATCTTGGGGTTAATGAAATGAAAATGAAATTAACGGTTTTAAATGCACATTTTTCACACTGTTCGAACTTCTTCTGGTTTGGGGTTTTTATCTTGAAAGTCTTTGAACTCGTTCACTAGTAATGAAGTTCAAGTCAGAACTATTGACAAGTAAGTTCTCCTCCCTGGTTACTGGTTATTATTGTCTGCCACCAAAGGGAGAACCATAATGTTTTTGCCCTTGTGTGTGTGTGTATTTGATTGTTAGCAAAACATCCCATGACATACTGCACAGATTTTAACGAAACCTTCTAAGGTAACGAGTAACGAGATGGTCATCTACAACAGATTAACTTCTGGATTCAACTCAATTTAAGATGTTAATCGACATTGGCCAACACAAAAAATGCCTATAAGATGGCCAGATTTATAGATCTTAAGGTCAAATTTGGTGTGGTAGTAGCTGAGCCTTATCCCAAACACATACTGAGGACACTACACACTGTGCAATAAAATGCATTAACTGTTAGAGTCAACCCTGTCTGCCTGTTAACAAAATATTTTATGAAGCACTGTACAGATTTCAATGAAACAATCAGAAAACTGATCGTTGGCTGTACATCTACAACTCATTGCGTTTTGGAGACAATCCAAATCAAGATGGCCACCACAAATAATCAATATTAGCAAACACAAAGTAACTTGAACTCAGTAGATTTTACAGATATTAAGCAAACATTTAGTGTGGTATTAGCTGAGAGTCATCCACAACACATACCTCTAACATATAGCTAACAGATTGTGTGAGATCAGGCAAGAAAGTGCAATATTGCATGAGCTTGTGTATAATGTTGTTTTCAAAGTTTGACCAAAATGGCAGTAACTTCTTCATTTCTGAACTAAAACTGGTGATATCCATTCTTTCAAGAAATGCTAGTCCTTTTTTTTTTAAACTAGAAGCACTCACAAAGCACAAATCTCTGCCAAGGTCAAAGAATCATTAGTGTTTCAATCTGGATCAACATCAAATTTTATTTATTTGTTTCTTGTCACAACCCCAACATTTTCTGAAGATTTCATCAAAATCTGTTTGTTAGTTTTTCAGTAATCTTGCTAACAAATGGACAAAGCAACACTACTGAAAACAGAACCTCCTTGTTGAAGGTAAATACTGTACATGCATTATCTATACTCTCTAACTGGACTGACATTACACACTGTAGTTTGACAACAGGACAAATGGACATCAGCAGCCTGTTGGACCCTTACTGGTAGGACTGAGCCCTCATATAACATTACAGTCTTATGACAGCATGTGTGCACTGTGACTGAGGCTGAGACAGGACGTACTCTCAGGTTGTCCAGCATGAAACGATTTCCCAGACTCTTGGAGTCCAACACATTGAGCATTGTGCGTTCTGTGATCTCTCCTGGCTGCTTCAGTTGCACTGAAGGGTTCTGCAGAGAAACGCCAAAACAAGCACACACAACAAATGGGAGAAAAAGGATCACATCATGCTGAAACAAACCCCGTTCTGCATGCGCACATGGAGACAGGGATGAAGACTGAGATCGTAACCGGGTCATTAAGGTCCTGCTGGTTTTTCACTGGATGGTGAATCCTGGGCTGACATTTAACAGAGGGCATTGAAGCAAGCAGAATTACTGAACTGAAAACACACACACACACACACAAAACATGACTGAGGCATGGCTGGATTTCAAAATGAATTAGATTAGACGTTGTCCAGTAACTGGAGGAGATGCCAGAATAGTTGTGGGAGGCTGGATTCTGTCAGAAGGAATGAGGGCTCCATGAAAAAGAGACGATATGATGATGATGATGATGATGATGATGATGATGAAAGGAGGAAGACAAACCAACGAACCAGAGAAAGAGGTGCTGTCTTCAATAAACAGTTATAAGCTGAAAACTTCTCACATGACAAACCAAAACTGTCTAACTGATAGTGAGTGACTTGTTTACCATTCTGGTATATTTAGGTGGTCCATAGTATGTAGTCTTCTCTCTCTGGCAGAACTTAACTTTCTACTGTTCCAAACCACCTTTTTCAATCAAGCTGTCCAGTAACACTTTGCAACAGTGATCCCAAAATATGGATGGATAACAAAAGTAAGTCTGTGCAGCACGGTGCAAGGGTCCACCTATTTGTATTTTACCTCGAGAAATAATTGAGATCACTTCAGTTCCTTCAAAAACTTGATTCTTCAACATACTGGTTCTATTTTTGTCTTCTTATGTTTTCAGTTTTTAGCTACTGTTCTGCTACGTTTAGCTTTTAGCCAGCCTTTTGCTGCTTTTTAGTGCCTTTGATCAAAATGCAGCTAAACTGGGTCATAAATATGTGTATTCTTCTTAGCTACAGTCAGTAGAATTACCAATAAAATGATTTAGTATTTTTCAATGTAATCTCATAGTTAGAATAGATCTCTCTGAATTACGGACAGTTTTTTTTAAATACCATGAAACTACAACTTATTAGTGTTATACTGAAGAACAAAATGGAATAAAAAAATCCCATTTAGAAGATAATAAAGCATACAAAGTTACAAATATAAGCTTATTACTCCTTTTTTGTTCTCTTGCACATTTCTCGTGTTACTGTAGTTACCTTGGGTAATTTGCTGCGTCGCAGGAATTTAGGAACAGAATCTCTTCCAGAGTTGGGTGGGATCCTCTCAAAGATCTCTATAGTATCATCAGCCAGATAGTAGTGGAGAGCGAATTCCCGTGGGTCTCCGAATGTGCTGTTCGTGTCATCCCAAAAGCAGTAGAAGCGCAGTATTTTGCCATCATTGTCCAGAAACCGCCTCATGGTGTCACGTCGCTCGTACGGGCGAAGGGGCTTCATGCTCTGCGCTTCCTGATTGAAAAGTGTGCAAAGGTCATATTTTAACACAAATGTTTGTGGGAAATATGTTAATTAAGAGAAATTTCAGAACTGTAAACAAGAGCAGCCGTAAAACAATAAATTGATTTTGTTTTTTATAACTGATATTTTCTATAACCCAACCTTATCTGTTCATGTCTCTGACATGTGTGGACAGCTCCTTGGCCTCGAACAGCTTTTACTACACAGAAGTGTTGAACTGGGATTAATTCTGGGAACTATCTGAACAGGAGTATATACTATACTGAGATCATTTGACACTTATTTCAATAATCATGTGGCTTCTGAAGGTTTCAAAGCAAGAGAGGTGAATACATACGCACATACTTTTTACATACCACTTCTCAGTTTTATTTTTTAAAATAATCTAAAACTAGTTTTTTTCCCCTCCTTTTACCGCCATTAATTTTTGTAGAATTATTACTTATGTACAATCAAATTAAAAATCCAGTCAAAGTTTAGGTTGTAAGGCAACAACATAGAACATTTACCAAAGAGGGTGATTATTTTTTGCAATTCTCAATATTTGAAAAGGCATAATCTATTTTTAATTTTTTGGTTAAAATGTTGCCTTCATTACTTTGATAAAAAGTAAAACTGAAACAATTCGTGTCAGGATTTGGGTTTTCTTTGTGTTTTTGTATTCAGTTCATTGCTTTTATTGTCTTCATGTTTCAGTTTGAGTTTATTTTATTCAGTTATCTTTGTTCAGTCTGGTCTTAGTTCAGTTCTTGTTCCTCGTGTCTTTGTTTCCTGTCATCATTCACTTCTCCTCAGTCAGTCACTTGTTTTTCTGCCACGCCCATCTCCACCTGCTTCTCGTTATCACTCACCTGGGCCCACTTCACCTAATTTCCCTCTGTTTTAAAACCCGGTCATCTCCTCCACTCACTGCTGGTTCATTGTCGCTTCCTGTGCTGTCTGCTTGTCCCTCTCGTCTTGTGTCTCAGGTTTGGATTTATGTTTGGTTTTGCTGTCACTTCAGCCTTTGTTTTTGAATATCTTTTATTTGAATAAATTAGTTTCTTTTGAAAGATGAGTCTGCGCTCTGGGTTCACCTGAGAAAACCTCTGCCAAGGCCACAGTGTCAATAAAAAATATTGCGATCTGGATTACCATCAGAATGGAATCAGTTGTTTCTTGTGCCATGTTTGACATTTCATGAAAATACATTCCTAGCTTTTTGAGTAATCTTGTTCACAGCAGACAGACAAACAAACATAACCTCCTTGGCAAATGAATTTAAAAGCCAGCAGTCATTGATGAATGCAAACAATCCAATGGCTTTCATGCCAGAGTTTGAAACTATGTTCATCTTGTGAAGAGATGGGACAAAGGAGTCATTTTACTTAAATCCTGTCAATGATGTGTTAGCTCTCAGAGTATGACTCTCAGCTACTACCGCAGCCCATTTTGGCTGATTATCTCTAAACTTGTCTGAGTTCTAAGTATTTATGTGTTTCCTATGGTTTGATAGTTGGAGTGGCCATCTTGAATTGAGTTGACTCCAAAAGTGAATCAGTCGTAGATGTACATCCAAAGCTGATTTTGAGAGTTACATTCAAATCCATCCAGTTGTTTATGAGACATTTTGCCAACACGACAGACAAACAAAGACACTTCGAAGGCGGGCGACAGAAGGATTCCTGTAAGACTGTTGTGTGACTCAAAGGCCTACCTGCTCCCGGAGCTTGCTGTAAGGGTCATCGGGCACAGCAACAGGGTCGTTCAGGCACACTCCAAGTTTTGTGAGAAAGTTTGTTGTGAAGAAGTCACAGTTGGTCACAGTGAATGTACGAGAGTAAAACACTATCTCTTGGTTGATATTGAAATGGAAAATGTTGTAGAACTCGTCATCCTTTGGTGGAGGCAGAGGGATGCGTTGGCGATGAATAAGTCTTCCTGCCACAGGGATTACCAAGTCAGCATCAAGTCAGTTCATCGCATATCAGTGTGCTTTTTATACTGCTTTTCAACAGAGAAAAATACATGAAACAAGTAAATATTTTCTCAGACACCTTGAGGGATGCCACTATTCTTGCACTTCAACTCCTCCACCTGGATGGTGTCATCCTCCAGGTAGAAGTAGATCTTACACTTCCTGATTCTGTATGTCTCATTCTGTGCTGCTGGCACAGTCTCTCCAAAGTAAGCGTCAAAACACAGAACCTGCAGGGACAGTGTGGAGATGAAATGGGACAAATGATATTGTTTAGTTACAAGATTTACAATCTTAACTGTTGGGACCTTGTGTAAATGTAAATAAAAACAGAACACAATGGTTTACATAGCTCATAAACCCACATTTTTATGTACAACATAAGACAGTAAATATGTCAGTTGTTTAAACTAAGAAATTGTACCTTTTTGGAAAAAAATAAGGTAATTGTGAATTTTCTTTTCACTGTTTAATTGTGAATAAAAATTTGGGTTTGTGAGGTTTGCAAATCATTGCGTCCTGTTTTTATTTCTGACTTGGGGTTATACATTAAAATAACAGAAATATAAGAACACTGATGCCTGTGTTGGGTTGTTTTCATTGAAAGACTTCCTGAGGGAGTACACCTGATTGGTTTCACCTGTTTGTCTAAAGCGACCCATGATGGTTGACCACTGCCTTCTCCTTTGGGATAGACTGAATATTTTGGTTTATTCTTCTGGCCAACCAGAGGCTCTCCTCCAATACCCGGTTTCTCTGAACCTGCCAACATTGGGACTCCATTGGAAATATCAAAATGTTGGGATTTGTGGAATCTCTCCTTCCCTGGCTGTGACACAGAAGAAACAAATTATCTACAGTTTCTGTGAAAGACATGCTGCAAAAGAGTAAAATAACAATAATGTGTTTATAACTACTTAAAATTGTTTTAACAATTCAATAAAAGTAATGTTCACCAATAAACTTTAGCTCTGAGCTAACAAGAGTAATCTGTGAGCTTTTAAACAATGAGGCTAACTGTTAGCTCTCAGCTAACAAGAGTAACCTGTGAGTTTTTTAACAATAAGGCTAACTGTTAGTTCCCTACTCCACTAAGAAACAAACCGAATGGAAACACTTACATGAAAACTGGATGAGTTCCCTGGCAGAAATGGTAAAGCCATAACAATATTATCTGATCTCTGTCTGTCAAACTACTACTCAGAGGCTAAGTTGTACTTGTTGCTTTTGGTTACCGTGGAAGCTTTGTTGTTTGGGGCGTCTCTTAGCAACAGAGAAAACAAAAAGGGAAGGAGCGTAGTAAAACTCCAGCATAACTCAAACATATCAAAAACTCAAGGATAAAAATAAAAAAAACATACAAGTGACACATTTAACTTATTCCTTCATGTTTATTTCCTTACAGAATAAGCAAACCCAGTCTTTTGGTATCCACAGCAGTAAAATACATAAACAATGAGATGCAGGAGAGACAATTATTTACCATTCAGCACCACTGAAGACGGCATCACAATTTTTACATCCATCAGCACTCAATAGCAATTTTTTCGCATAAAAAAATTGATACGTCTAAAATTGAAAATGATAACACTGGCTTGATGGAGGCAGATGGTATACCAAGGTGAATTTAAATGTTCTGCCTGTACGGAGCTTTAAAAGGAGTGCATGTGTTTTACACTTGGACAAAATCAGCTTGTTTTAAATAAATATGAAAAATCATCATTCACTTGACCTTTGTGTTGTTTAACAAGTCATTCAGCATGATTTAAAGAGGTTGCTTCTGATTGAACCAATTCCACATTGAGAGAACCCACCATATGCTAGGAAAGTTTTGCAGATTAAACAAAAAACAAGGAGAACTAGAAGTTAGTATGAAATTGACTCTGATAGCATCTAAGACGCTTCTTTTGGCAGACCCTAAGACGCCAGCCCAAGCAGGAATCCTCCAATGAAGCCACTTGTCACAACAGCGTTCTTCTTCACAAACTCTTTGGACTGGGAAAAAATGACAGAAAAAGATCTTTCAGCGCACAGATTAGTTATTGTAACTCGTCCTTCAGATCTCAGGACAAACTTAACAAATAAGGTTAATGGTAAAACACATTCTTTAAATAACTAAGGTTGTGAGTTGTCACCTGCAATAAAGACAACATTTTAGGTAGATTTAAAGAAAAAAATGAAAGAGGTGGCTGTTTTGAAGTAAGTTTCTGTTTAAAAGTCCAATAAATAATATCTTACAGAGTTTCCATCTGACAGGACTAACAAGCTCACAGCTAGTCTGAACCCAACCAAGACCAAAGTGGATTACTGCTGTCTTAAAACAACTCCAATCTTCAACAGTTCATCGCAGTTCAGGCAAACAGTTTATAAACCTTGGCACCACGGACAGCTCCACTTTTTTGCTGTGATTTACGTGGAGCAAAATGTTTTACTGGCACTTCTGAGGCATCCTGGTGTCACATCGGGTTCTGCTAAAAGAACCATGTAATGCAAACTAACGAATTGTGAAGGAATATGAAATAGTGTTCAAATAAACCATTGTGAAAATCTGAAGACTGGAGACGTTTTAAGGTGGCAGTAATCAAACTTGGAAGTGGCTTCGTTTGGAATGCATTCATGAGCTAAAAATACCTACTGTAGTCCAAATGGACCCCCTCCAAGGCAGACTGGCAGTCTTCAGATAACTCGATTCTTTAAAATGCCATTTTACTCTAACAACACCTTTCATTTTGCATTACACAGTTATTTCAACAAAATGGAATGTCCACGAAGTGCTACATCTTGCTGCTGCTGCTGCTGTTATTTAGGTTTCTAAAAAAAGGTTTCAAAATGGCTGAACTGTTCTTTTAAGGTTATTTAAGGTTTAGTAAAAGTGTTCTTTATACTGTATTAGCCCATTTTATTTTATCAATGAGTATATATGAAAATGTTTCTTAGTTCTATCTATATCTCACTTCTCCCATTGAAATGAACAGAATGAGAACCTGGAACCAGAAAAGAGCTCCTAATTGGACCATTTGGTTCTGAAAAGCATCAAACTGCCAGTGAAACTGGGGGCTGCTGGATGTCACAACATTCTTTACACTGGACCTTCAAGAGACTTCTTGTTGTTGACCACTGTCAGCCTCAAACAGTGTTCATGCAGCTAATAACACAAAACAGAAAATATTCGGGTCTTTCTTCCTTCGGCCTGATGCTTGTGGGTGTACACTCAACAATGGACAATTACTCCAACTAAAAAAAGGGTCCAATACTTTACTGAAATCAGACATGCCAGCACACGTTCAAATCAAATAGTGTACAGTTTGGCAGGTCTGCCATCAGGGTTTGAAGTTATATAAAATGTAAGACCATGAAGTTTCTATTTACCGGAATTCAGGGCCTAGAAGAGAAATGTACAGGATGAATGATAGGTTGCAGAGAACACGTGATAAGATGACGTCATGAAAATCCCGGAAGCAACACGGCAACACACCACGAGGAGCAGGGAGATGGAAAACTACCAGACGGGACTAATGTTTTGGTTTTTGAGCAACAAAAGGACATGGGGCAGGAAGTTAGAGGCAGACGTAGGCTGAGTGCTCTGAATTTCGGTAAGCAGCTCGTCTCCCTTTCAGCGCTGAAAGTCAATAAATGTGTTTTGATTTTAAGATGGACTCTTGGCTGTTTTTGACTCTCTTCCTCCGTGCATCTTCCTGATCCCGTTTGAGGACGGAGAGCAGGTGTTCCAGTATCTCGGGAGTTTTTATCTGTCCTTAACACTAAGTTTGGTAGCAGAAAAAAAAAATAAAGGACCAATTTACACAAATATCTATTTTCTAGTCTATTTGCCCAAGTGATTGACTTTCTGATGTAGAGCCAGGATTTTTTTTTTAGTAGTGTGCAAAGATTTCCCACAGCAGACTGTTTTTGCTTTTACAAAAGTCCTCAAAAAGATGGACTAAGATCAAACTTTCATGAAAAAAAAAAAATAACTCTTACCTTTTCAACAAACGTGTTCAGCTCTGGAGCAGCCTGATTGGTTCCCTTGTGTAACTGCTTCTTGGCTTTGTTGACATCCTTCTCTACTCTCTTCCAGTCCACCTGGATATAGCCACTGTTGTTGGCAATCTGCAACAAAAACGGAAAGGAAATGCTAAACGGATGAGAGGCAAACGGACTGAAAGGTTTTGAGTTTAGGAGCAGTGGTGCAGACGTACCTGCAGCAGCAACAGGCCTCCCCCGACAGCTGTAGCAGCAACCTTTCCAACCTTCTGGAAAAGGTAACCCGCACACCTGAAGTACATCAGTGAGGGGGGTTAAAACCACAACCACATCACTCCAATATGTTGAACCAAAAGGAGAAAATGAAAGTCATAAAAACAAATAAGATGGAACTTCTTTTAAACAGCAGGAAGTGAACAACATTTCTATGATTTTTTGATGTGCTTCATACTCAGATATAGAGATGAGTGAAAGCTATTCTGTCAATTAAAACCTAAAAAATGAGTTAGTTATTAGTTAAAATAAAGAAGCTTCAGAACTCTTTTCAACATTCAGCCATTTTTACTGACCTGCACTTTAAATAAACATATCAGTACATTTTTAAACTGCACTGCATACTTTATCTTTTGATGCTAACGAATGACTTATAAAAATGATTTTTGTTTCTCATTTGACTGTTTAAGGGCTGCTTTTCTTAATTAATGTACAATGAACTGCCTTTATATGTTTAAATGAGCATGTCATATCTTCACTGTTATGGGTTTTATTACAATGAATGGCTCAATACTTACAATAGACCGTTTCAAACCACACTGAACAGGTACAAACTGAAAAATTAAAGCCCTAGCATTTATTGAAGGAGTGCATATCAGGTACAGGTTTTAGACTAAGATTGTGCAAAGTTAAAATACAAACAGATGGTGTGGATCTAAGAGATGCATTTGGTGTGGCTTTGTTTCTGAACCCACTGGTTCATCCGAGTCAAGATGAGAATGTTGGTGCTGGTTTTCATAGGCTGCAAAAAATAATGGTTTTATATTTTGGATAAATGACAAACCTCCTACTAAAGCAAGCTGGCATAAAATATCTATAGCAGTAATGTTTGTATTTAACTGGTAGCAAAACATTTCACAGCAGATTTTAATGACACAATATTCACTGAGTTGAGACTAATTAACTTTACGAGTCAACTTGATTCAACTAATTCACCTTGGGAAACACAAAAATGGCTATAACTAATTTAGTTTTACAGATATTATGCTACAGTTTGGTGTGGTAGTTGCTGAGAGGCATGAGATCTTTGCTTAAAAAGTTAATGAAACTCTCAAAGTAATTATACATCTACAACTGATTATTGTCTGGAGTCAGTCTAATTCAAGATGGCCACCACAGCTAATCAATATTAGCCAACATAAACATGGTCATAAGTCAGATATTGAGTCATTCACAACACCCACTCTGAGCGGAACATCTCACAATATCACACAAAATGGTGTTTACAAGGTTCGACCAACACAACGACAACTCTGTCATGTCTCAACGTATCCAGATTTTAAGCTCCACAGTGGCATACATACTCTTGCGTGTTAATCTTGACTCGGTACGGATCCCATTCTTTCACACCGCTTCTAACAAAGAATTGTTATTTCCTTTCATTTAAGTTTTGGTTATCACAGCTCTTTTTCTCTATTATTGTGTTTCTGTTATTTGCACTGATTGTGTGATGTGCTCACATGTTGGTTGTTGTTGTCTGTTAAAAAACGTGAAAAATCAAATATATTTGACCAAAAAAAAAAAGAGAGAGAGAAAACAACAACAACAACAAAAAACGCAGAACCACACCAAAAAAGCTTTGTTCTGTACTGTGCATTAAACTCCGACACAGTCTTCTTATGGGCCCCTGAAAGCAGCATGATGCGTTCACAGGGCGAATATTTACCATCCGCTCACTCCTCCTATGGCAATCTGTGTGGCTACAGAGTATTTCTCTGCTACAGGACCGGAGTTTTTTCCAAAAAGGCGGTTCCACCATCGCTGGCGTTTGGCGTATTCTGTCAGATCCACCACCGTGTCGTAAATCTCCTCTTCTACATCTGAAACAGAAAGTTAGCATACAGTAACAACGCGCGGCTCCGAAAAACCCGAGTCTCTCGTGGTGAGAAAGTTAACAAAGGTTAAAGAAATATACAATATTTAGAGATATACTCTAGTAACATAAACAGTAAGGCTACGGGTAATTCAACAAGAAAGAGGCAGCTGCAGTGAAGTTAGTCCTTTCAGGAAAGTTCTCAGGCCTGCTGACAAAGTTAGCATCGGAAGCTAACAGAAGTTAACGCTGCGGAAAGACAGGGTTAACAATTCACGACTTCACCGTTAAAATCAACAAACGCGTCTATGATGGAAGCGATGCTCCTGAAGTTTCGCTTAAGTTTGGTTCGGGCATAAAAAATAATTTGTTCTTAGACCTGCTTACCCTTGCGATTCGCCATTTCGGAGTGGAGTGCGCAGGTCTGTCCTCCGTCATTAGCATAATGTGGACGGTCAGAGGAGAACCCGGAGGAGAACCCGGAGGATCTGTTTCTACAGGCCGAACAGCTCAATAACGTTACTTCTAACTCCACTCAATTAAACACGTGCTGTAGATTAAAGGCCTTGTATTTCCTGAAGGAATGCACATCGCCCGCCGTGTCAACCCGGGCTTCATGCGGTCAATGACTCTCAGCTACTACCACCTCAGATCATCTGTGTGACGTCAGATGATTCTGACGTCACACAGACAAACACACGGAGCAGAATAGAAGCCATTTAATTAAGTTTCACAAATACAGTTAAAAATGTAAATGCATTTTTATATTTATAATTTTCTGTTGGTCAGTTACAAACACATCTGAATTGATAAACAGGTGCACTGTTTGTGTTCCACAGGATAAAATAAACATTTTGTAAAATTTTAGAATGAATTAAAGTTATTAGAAAAAAAATATAATGTCTAAATAAATGCATTTCTTTCATCAACTGAAAAGTAGCCCAACTCTGCCACGTTTTCTGTCTTACAAATAATATGCAATGTCCTTTTCAAATCAACTAATGAATGAAATAAAATGCTCAAATGATTTTTATGAGAAAAAGATTTACAGTAGAAAAATATCCAATATCCACAGGTGCCTTGTCTCAGCCAGATCTTCATTGTTTGATAGCCTTCCCCTCTTCCTCAGAACTTTCCTCTTGTTTCAAAGGCAAGCTGAAACTTCAGCAAGTTGTACTGACCTTTCCTTATATCTAAAAATATTCATAGAAAAGACAAGGTTCACTGTAATAGTGGACTTTGGCCTACAGTGTATCATAATTGCCTGAACGTTAGTGCAATCAACATCCAATTTATTTTTGGTAAATTGTAAACATCAAAACAAAATTTTGATGAATGTTATACCTTTAAACATAATATTTACCTAAACACTCATGCTGCCATGGTGGTAATATAAGGGATCACTGTTGCCTCGAGGCAACATATGCCATTTTTTATTATGGTGCGTTGTTGCCTTTTTACAAGTTTCCATTGTTTAATTAGCAAATAGAGAGAGAGAGAGGGAGATGTTTTTTCCGCTAGTCCCTTCTTCAGGGGTCGCCACAGCGAGCAACCTCGCACAAACGATTTGGCAATTGTTTTCTGCCGCAATCTGGGTTTAAACCTGCAGCCTCAGGATTATAAGACTGCAGCACAGAGAAATTGCAGTAAACTATCAAGAAATAAAATTTATTAACTTAATAGTGTGAATGTATTTTGTCAAGACAGAAAAAAGCCAGGAAAATACTGTATGTTTTCAGACTGTTTTTGTGGAGCAAAATGGCAAAGCTGTTTCCTTTGAAAAAGCTTATAAAAAAGAGTTTAAAAATGGTTTCCTGAAAGTCATGTGACAAACTAAAACACTGTTATTGGTGCCTTGTCTCTGTTTAAATAAATCCATCATTCAAAGGGATGCAATGTGGAGATGTGACAGGCCAAAAATGGGTTTGCTGCATGAAGGCAACATGGTACTGTAGAGGTTTAGGACAGTTCTGATTGATTTAAAATCTCACTTAAATGAGGCAATATACAGTGTTCTATGGTCTAATGTGAAGCCATCTGTCCAATGCCTGATTGGACCAAACTAGGTGATGGTGCAACAGGACAATGATCCCAAACACAGCAGCAAATCTACAACAGAATGTGTGAAAAAGAAAAGAATCATGGTGCTGCAACGGTCCAGTCAAGGTTCAGACCTCAAGCTGAACTGTGGTGGGACCAAAAGTCATGTTGCAGATGCACAAATGTAAAAAAGGCTGCATATGAGGCACAGAGTGACAATAAAGATGATTCGATTGATCTATTTTATCTGTTCTAAAAGAGGTTCTACAAGCTTTGAATCATGGAATGGACTTTTCAAATAGTTCTTGACTTTTTTTTTGCCATCGTTTTTGTTTAGTAAATACTGATACGGTGGAATCTGTTGTGTGTTTTTGTACACTTCAGGCTACATATATTTTGAAATATTTTTATTTTATTATTTTATTGTATTTTTATTTTTTTTACATCTTATTCAAGGTAATGTGAGTGGTGGGGTGGCGCCCTAGCGTCCTCTTTTGGCCAGCCGCCACTGGCCTATTCCTTTTTTTTTGTAAATTATTGGACTGTAAAATATTATCTAACTTTGTTTCTTTTTCTTTTTTGTTTTGATGTTGTAAATTTACCAAAAATAAAGTCATAAAAAAAAACCCTCAATCAACTGCTCTTCAAAACTGTCCATATTGCTTGCTCGCAGTACAATAAACAACCAGCTTCTAAAAGCAGAATATTTGAAGCGAAATGACAGTCCAACCGCTTTCCCACAACTAAACACGCCCACACACAATACTTGGAACATACCCCTGTGAGAAAAAGTTTAACCAGGGCTTTGTGTCAAAAAACGGTGGATGAAGCTGCAACCAGAACAAAATGACACATTTTTTATCATGCGACCATGTGAATGAGAGCTGATTTTGTGATTTCTCATTTAGTATGACAAAAGGGATCCATGTAGGGTTCCCCCAGAATACTTTCTCTTTGACTGCTTAGAGCCAAACAATAGCCTAAATAGTGCAGAGGTCTCTAATTCAATGCCACAGGCATCACGCAAACTGTCGTCATGGAGTCCCATCACCATTTTGTGGCAGTTGAGCAGGTTATGCCCAGTTGAATCTCCAACCAGTGTACTTAAAGTTTACCTTGTCAGGACAATGAGAGCTGTTATGAACCTGGGATTCCAGCCTTTAATCAGTTCTCGTGCCAGTCTGCAGTCCGTCAGCTCCCTCCAGCAGACTGTGTGTTGACGTCTAATCTAGGCTTGAAGGGTAGTCTTGCGGACTGCTATTGAAATACCTGCAATAGGCTCTGGGCCTTCAAAATGGACCTGGCTACTAGCGTTTGCAAGGTAATCAGTGCTTTCATTACCATTAATACCAGTATGTAATAATAATAACAATTAGCCTATGTGTACATTGGAGGTCTGAGAGACGCCACATGCCTAGGGTAACTGTATTCTCTTTCACAATGATTGTGCAAAATCAGCACCCCTGCACATGCTGACCCCTTCAAAATGGTAAAAAAAACAAAACAGTGGAAATCTGTAAAACAGTAGAAATGACCGGAGGACCAGTACACTATTGAGAAGTTGCTCCAGATCTATCGTCAATCTGCTCAGTCACAGATTCAAGTATGCTGCGAGTCTGTTAGGCTTCTGTACTTACCAGGCTGACAGAACCTCACAGCACTGGATATGGCCTCCCCCAGGACATGCAAATCCAGTGGAGTCAAGTACAGTAAGACTTCAAGTGTTGTTCTGATGGAACATGTGATGCTCAGACAGGACATTCGTTGCACATGGGTGAGCATCACTCTTGCCACCCCAAGTTGGGCATTAGATCACCTTACTAAAGCAGTATAGCATAGCATGGGGCAGATAATAGACATGTAGATCCATCTGACAACCTTTGGGATGGCATCCCAACAACTGCCTGCAATTCTTCAGCACTGATATAAGTATATTGTGACCTTCTTGTACTTTTCATCTACATGCTTTCTGTCTCGACCAGTGGTCTCCAATCTTGGTCCTTGAGGGCCACTATCCTGCATGTTTTACTTGTTCCTCTGCTCCAACACACCTGATTTGAACCAATGGGTGATTAACAGACTTCTGCAGAACATGACGAGGTGATTTAACCTCTGAATCAGGTGTGTTGGAGCAGGGAAACAAGTAAAACATGCAGGATAGTGGAGGTGAGTAACCCTTCCCTGACCTCTTATGGGTGAAAAGAACCAATTCTTTCTTGTTTGGGTTGACAGAAAGTTTCCACTCCCAGTATAATTTGGATACTATATTTAATATCCTCTGCATTAGTTTACATATCGTACCCAGGCAGAAGCCTACTATAAGTATGACCAAGTCATCTGAATACCCTTGTGTATAGAGTCTGGATCCATTCAACTCAGTAGGCTGTTGACAACCAAGAGCCAACACAAGGGCAGGATTACTCCTCCCTGTAGACAACCCTGTCTGAGGCTGGTGGTTACCGTACAGTCACCAACAGTTCAAGATGCTTTCCTTGTACTTCTCTATATGTTGGCTTACCAGGTTTCTAACTAATAAGTTAGAATGACTATGTGTAGAAACTGACTGATGATATTAGAAGATCACAGAGTAACAGCTGTCTGTACAGCAATAGGGTATAAACAAAACAACCAAATAAATCTATCATGATAATCAATTTCTTTAGTGTTGGAACATTATTAATTTCCGCTGCCAAAAGATAAAGGTGGACAATTGTTTTTTGCCCACGACTCTGTGTGTACATGTGTGTGTGTGTGTTTGTTTGTTTGATGTTATCAAAAAATACCATGCGCCACTGAATGCATATTTTAAAAAACTTGCAGAAAGTTATCACTGAATGTACTTCTACAACTGTTTAACTTTTGGAGTCAACCCAATTTAAGATGGCTGCCACAACCAAATGACACAAAAATGGCGACAACTAAAATGTGGCGTGGCAGTAGCTGACACTGTTCTGAGTGTTAACAGACTGCACAAGAGCTTTGTTTAACATTTTGTCATTGACTAACAGCTCTGTCTGTTAGCAAAACATCACATCAACCACTTGATGAATATTAATAAAACTTCCTCTAAATATTCATAGGATGTTATTGTACAACTGATTATGTTTGGGAGCCAACTAAATTCAAGATGGCTGTGATGGCTGACTGTGGCGGCCATCTTGAATCGAGTGAATTCTGACCTTGGAAAACACAAAAGTGGCTGGAATTCATGCAACCTTTCATATATTGTGCTAAGATTTGGTGTAGTTGTAGCTGAGAGTGATTCACGACACATACTCCAAGAGCTACTAGGAGTATGTCCAAGATCTTTGCTTAAAACTTTAGCATCAACTGTTGGGAGTCAACCCTGTTAATTTGTTAATATCTCCTGAACTATGGCACATATTTTATTAGGCTTTTCAGAAAGTAATTACTGGATGTACATCTACAGCTGCTCAACATTTAGAGTCATTCCACTTCAAGCAAAATGAGTCTTTCACAACATATTGTCAACATGACACCTTGCAATATCGTGTAAAACTGCAAGTATTTTTCAAGGATTTACTAAAATGGCTACAGCATTGAGATTTTTCAATATAAGATGATTTCAGTCTAAACCTGTGGTATATATACCTTTATGGATATATATTTAACATATTTTATGTATTTTGTGTAAATATAGCCACAGAACTATTGCAATATGACTGCTGAATTATTATCCTTCTTCTGTTTTGGAATTTGTTTCTTGTTTTCTTGTTTCTGTTTCTGTTTCTTTTTTTTTTACAGTTTTAACTATTAGTTGGTCTTTGGCCAATTAGTTAACCTTCCGGTACCATGAGTTTATTTTAGTTTAATATATCTTAGCTTTTACCATTTCTCATCTGTTCAGTTTATGCTAGCTTATTATCAGTTTATACTGTGGTTATCTCTTCCTCAGTTTAGCTGTAGTTTGAACTAGTATGATTTGTGTTCCTGGATTAGTTTTTCCTCTGTTTATGTTAGTTTTAATAGATTTAATTTAGATTATCCTAGCTCATGTTTTAGATAAGTTTAGTTTAGTTTTTTATATTACTGCGTGTGTTTTCATATTTGCTCTGTATTTTAGTGTTTTCATGCTGTAAAGAATTTTGAACTGCCTTGCTGCTGAAAAGTGCTATATAAATAAATTTGACAAATAATAATCTTTTATTTTAGTAATGTAAATGAATCTTCTATATTTTTCAAAACTCACAGGCAACGTAGCAACCTTGATATAAGTGACAGTTTTTTGACCAATAGGATTCTGTAAAATACGGTTACGTAATCATAATATAGCGTGAGTAACTAATCGGAGGACAGTAGGCGGGCCTTAGTAGCACATTTTGATGTGTGCGTGCGCGTGATCGTATCCCATCAACTGAACTCTGTCATGTGACAGAGATTATTGACGCTGATTGGTCAAACTGAACAGAGGGGCGTGGCGACGGTGGCGGCGTGCGCCTGCCTATGTGACACAATTACAACAACTTTGAGCCACTGCTTGGGGAAGTTTGCCATATATTGAAATAACATTCTCTCCGACAACCCAACATCACACCAACTCCATGCATAAATTGGGACCGGAATACAAGTTTTGTTTTGACGTACAATGACGAGCGCGCGAGGCAACTTGAAAGGATCATTTCCTTGAGGATTTGGCAAGAATTACGCTACGCCCTGTTTTAACCCTGGATATAGGTGTGCAACGGTGTCGTTGCTGCCGCGTTTCCCCGGAGCTGCTCGGTCCCGCTGTTGCTCTCGTTCCGTCTGCATGAAATCGTGCGGAGTGTCGCTCACCGCGGCCGCTTCTGCCGCTGCCCGGAGCCTCCGTGTTGCTGGTAATGACGAGAAGAAAATGGCGTCGGGAAAAGCGACCGAAATCGAAGAGGACTTTCCGAAGCTAACAGCGCAAGAGAAGGAAATCTTGGTTGGAATAGACAGGTTAGTTAGTGCATTGTGTAAGGTGTTTCATCCACTTCGTTTCTGTATTTTCGTAATATCTCCTGCGCAGCAGAGAACATCAAATATGATCGCTTCCCACCAAGTAACACAGAACCGTCGGTGTGCCTTGTACGTCCTTTACTTGCAGTTCTCTGTTTGGATTTCATGGGCTTCAAGAAGATGGCGCCAGAACGAAGGCCTTGCTGTTAAAGGTATTACACTGAACAGGACCACACAGCCGCCTCTCTCCGTTATCTCCTCTGATGAGCACATATCCCACCTGAAATGAGTGCCACAGACCTCCCAACGCTACGGAGCCTAGCCTCAATTTTCCCCCAACTTTGAAGCTGAGCCAGCAATTGTCTGTAATAAAAACCAAAAAAAAAAAAAAGAACAGACTTCAGTTACGGATTATTGCAGACACTGAGCGACATGTTCACTGCCAAGCACTTAATGAAAACATTAAAGTCCAGTCAGGCCATGTTTCTCTGTGTTAAAAAATGCATTAAATAGCAAACAGCAGTGTGTGCTTCGGTGAACCTGAACGCATCTCCGCCCTGATTAGTCTCAAAGCTGGTTGAAATCGTGCAACACGCTTATTATGCATATTGCCTCGAACATACTTGATTACATGTTCTTGTAAAACATCAATAGGTGAAGAAAAAAACTGTTACAGCTGTTTCTACTTTTTAAATAAATTTACCATGTGAACTGAGTGGATGATAAAGGTTGTTTTTCTACTGAACTCTTGCGTTTCTCTTTCAGAAACTTACTAGCAAACGATACAGTAAAGTGTAAACTATTACTTAATTTACGTTTATTGAAAGATAAATATTGAAGTTGAGAGAAATACTGATGTGACGCGAAACGAGCCGTCCCACCGTGAAGAACTGCAGCCAGAGTTTGTGTTGTGCGTCAGCTCCCAGTTAGCATGTTGCGGCTAACTGTCCGGCGCTTTCCTCCCGTCTGCACGAACACCTCTACACGTTTCTGCCCCATCCAGCTGCCAGTGTCGTCAAGAAACGAATGCTTAGTGTCAATTTAAGGATGCATAAGAAATAATGGCTGCTTGAGTTGGGCTAAGATGGCGGTTTAAGAGAAGACAATATCCAGGCAGGGTTTGCAAGCTAACTAGCTGCAGTGGCTAACTAGCTTCATTCGCATAAAAGATGACAACGTCGAAGGTGTTCAGTGCTTGCAACAAAGATACTGACTAAATCGGGAGACATTCGGCACCCACCAGAATAAATGAGCGAGTGTTGGTGATGTGCAACCTATTGTCTTCATGCTGACCATACTACTGTTTGTGTTTGATGTGTTAGTCAAACATGTGGCTCCTGGGGTTGTTGCTGCAGGGACAGCAGGGGACATGGCTTCCAGGCTCTGCTGCTGCTCCAGGAGGCCCAGCTACACAATCAGTGTTGCTGCTGGGCTTCCTGTGTGCTCATATAAAACTTTACGAACTTGTAGTCATATTAAATCCCTGTGCAGAATCTTAAAGCCATAATAACTGTCAACATATGCAGTTTTTCCAATATTTTTGATTTACATGTGTGTCGTCTATGATCAGCACAATCACGTTTTGTTGCCAACAATTGCAAATCGTTTGCTTGCATTCTAACTTTGACTGTACACTTCGGACAATCTTGGCAAACAAGGAATATTGAGTTGGTAAAAAAAATCCCCGGATGTAAACACAGTCAGAGGGTGAACAATGGAATCGGAGACGCCAGGTCGAAAGCAAAATAGGTAAAGTTTTTCTCTTTTCTTCTGCAAGGCAACAGACTGAGTCTTTTTGGAGGAGGAAATTGAGTGTTAAAGTAAAAGTTGAGGCTAAAATATGCAAAAATGGGGGAATTTCTGTAACGGATTGTTGAATTTATTTGTTAACAAAAGTGATGAATATTTGCTGTTTTTAAACATATGTTTTTTTTACATAACAGTCATTTAATGATGTAGAAATTGTTAGTAATCATTGAAAACTTTGTCAGGTATTATTGCATTATCATATTTGTTACCATCATATTTCCTAATTAAAAGCCTTTCATCCCAGAGTTTTAAATTAAAATTGTATCTTGAGAAATGATAGTTGTTTGGGTCAAAGTCTAAAAATAACATTTAGGTCAGTATCTGTAAAATAGGTTAAATTATAGTTATTGTTATGTTGGCGAATTTTGATTAGCTGTGGTGACCTTCTTTAACTAGAAGTGAATTAGTTGTAAATGTACATTCAGTGAGTATTTCAAGAAAGTTTCATTAAAATCTGCTGAATAATCAGTTGACCAGTTTCAATCAGCAAATAAAAATGACGCTGTAGCCAGCTGACTGTAGGCAGGGTTTAGGTTTTTAAATGGGAAAGCTCTTCAGTAGTGCTGGGCGATATGTAAAAAATCCTATATCACGATATGGATAATTTTATATCACGATAACGATATATATCACGATATACCCCAATTACGTACGTTGTCAGTTATTCTCTGAAAAATATGAAAAAAAAATCTAATTTCTTACCTTTTTCAAGCTTAATTTGAAGTGACATTTAACTGAACTTTCACAAATGAGATCCGCTGCATTTTAGTGCAGCAATATATATGTACCTGTTACGATGTAACAGTATCAAATGACAACAGACTCTTATTATCTTCGGCCGGCTATAGTTTT
>NC_051435.1:25847855-25850227 GCF_001649575.2 Kryptolebias marmoratus | reverse complement strand
CTAGCTGTCTCTACTTGTTGCGACCCTAAGTTTGATACTTCATGCGTCTCCATCTTTCAGCACTTATGGTGAAAACACCACGCCGCACAGAAAGCCGCTGCTGTAAAGCAGCGTCATGTCGCAAAACGGAGGTTCTTTGCAAAATAGTTATTTTTTCTTATTATTTATCACTTATATAAACTGAATGTATGCAAAGTGACAACACTGATACATTCGCCGTAGCCTACGTTATGAAATATTTACATGAATCATTGATACAATTATGATAGAAACGATAGAAGAAAATATTTCACGATACACACTTTTCTATCGTCCCCACGATATGGATCGTTATATCGCCCAGCACTACTCTTCAGTATATTTTATAAATGTACAAGTTCTCTGAAGGGTTGTTAATTATAAATTTGCTTAAGTTAGGCAATTGAAGCAATTACTGTTGTATTTTGTTAAATGAAAACTACATATTAGAGAGAAAAATAAAATATCAGTGGTGAGATTGACCATTCGCTGCCCTGATTTCTAAAGATTTGCATCAGGCATAGAAAAAACTCACATAGGCCGATCTCTAGCCCAGCGGTTCATGAGATATTTTGCTAACAGACAGAATTGACTCCAAATAGTCAGGAGCAAAACTTTGACGATCTCGTGCAAACTGTTAGTGCTCAGAATATGTGTCGGGGATCATTCTCCACTACTACTATTAAAATTTATCTCTATCTGTAAAATTGACTGAGTTTTACTACTACTTCTTTTTTTTTTTTTTTTTTTTTTTTTTTTTAGCTGAGTTGGTATCATTAAAATTCCCATTCAGTGTTTTGGTGACACAAACACATCTCCTGGCGGGCATTAAATATTTATGGCTAAACCTTGCTGTTTCGGATATCATATAAGGGAGGCCTTTTTTGCCAAAAGTATTTTTGCATGTCTTATCTGAAAACATGGCTATACCTTTTAGTAAAACGAATGATTTCGATTGTCTGATTGGGACAGTGTATGTACTAAGCTACTGGGGCTAGCTAAATTCTGTGACACGTTGAAGAACACAGTGCTTCATTTTATTTTAACATAATGAAACTTACTATCAAAAAGCTGAGATTTTTGTCACTCGATTGATGCAACAATGATCAAAATAAAAAATAACCAACTCAGAAATAATGCATCCTGGGTTGATATTGGCCCTCACTGCCTTATCTCCAAACAAAAATCCTTGCAGTTTACGTCACTAACTTTAGGGATTGGGAATTATAATTTCTATTATTATTATTTAATTTTTTTTAGGATACTCCCACTGATTGATGTGGCATCATTGCCAATGAAACAGTTGTTGCTAATCTTTCATACAATTGTTTGCCTATTCCATGCCTGTAGGCAGGATGTTTGTGTGTGTGTGTGTGGGTTCTTTTTCAGTTAGTGGACTTTTTTTAGCAGGGGGTATGGGGGCTGCAAAAAACTATAGAAAATGGGTGCAAATTACAACTTTTGTTGAAGTGCCCTTTGTGTAAAAGAAACATACTCGATTGGCAGTTTTATTCTTGTGTACTTTCATTTCCTTCATCTACACTTCTGTCATGGAAGACCTAATGTTTTTGTAAGTTGAATGTGAACGTGACTCATCCTGGACAATAATAATCACAGATATAACTGGTTAGCTGCCTGGAGAGTCACAAACTAGTGAAAATCCCACTGTAATTCCTGTGTAAACTGTGGGCTTTACTGTCTTCCAAGGGTAACTGTTGCATATGTTAGGAGTGTGGTACTAATATCAAGTGTCTTTAATTGATTTGAGGGCTGTTGCAGTACTAATGTACTGATGTTGCTTTTAAAATTAAAGGGACATAAGATTGTCGAATTTGTACATCAAACACTAGACCCAGGTATTGAGTGTTTTCACATTTTATTTCTAAAGTTCTGTGACCTATATAACTTCTAGGTCTAGGCATTTCAAGTAAGAATACTATTCAGATCTGTTTATAATTATTCAGTTATTTTCCTTCACTAACTTTAGTGAAGTCATTATACTGTACTTTAATTCTGAATACAGATACATTCTGAACAGGTGCAAGAATGAAATACTGATATAATCATTAGCTTGTCTCATTCATCTTGATGGGGGTTAAACTTAGCTATTGTTTTATGATTTTGCTTAAAGATATCTCAGTCCATATGGCTACTTAACATATGCCCTGCTGCTGAAAAACCATTTAATGGAACAGAGTTGGGCTGCCACAATAATCTAAATGACAAATTCCAGAAATCTAAAGTAATTTTATGTTTAACAGTCAAATTTTCAGTTTGCCAGAGAATAAAATGCGATCAAAAGTAAAGTACAAAGTGTGTGTCTGTATGTAAAAAAATGTTTAAAAAAAAAAAAA
>NC_051435.1:25838178-25847488 GCF_001649575.2 Kryptolebias marmoratus | reverse complement strand
ATATATATATATATATATATATATATATATATATATATATATATATATATATATATATATATATATATATATATATATATATACAGGGTTTCCTTCAGTGTATTATATAGGCTAAGCTCCGCTTGTTTAATGTAAAATACCTCATTTTTTATACACGTTTTTTTTTCTACCCGCACCCCCACCGCGAGGATGCGGCACCAACAGTGACGCAATCACATTGTCCCCGCCCCTGTGCGAAGGCCCGTGTTATCATGTACGTCCTGATGTTTTTAACTTCGCGCGTCTCTGCGCTCCATTCAAAATGAACGATTTTGGTGCTCTAGCAGAGCTGGTTCACCTGTATCAATATTTATATGATCCCTCATAAGAGATCACAGAGATAATCAATTCAAAACTCATGGAAGGAGATTACTGCTGCAGCCGATAAAAAGGAGTGTTTATAGACCACAATGGTTAGTTGAGCTGAAATTCAGAGGGTGGCTTTACAAGATCAAATTTGTAAGCATGTTTTGTAGTAAAAATATTAATATGACACGTGCTAATTTATCATTGTTTAATAGTAAAATGTTGCTATTAAATTCAGCATCGGATACGTTTTGTTTTGTTGTTTCATGTAGTGATCCAACATGCAGCCTGTGCCACAAAAAGCACAGCACAGTCCAGCATCTCTCTGTTTTTCAGAGTTCTGTTGTTATTCATTGGTCTGGAAGTGAGACGTGTGTTGGTGCTTTGTTTGCACTTTTTCATTTATGTTAATTTAATTTATTTGTAAATGTGACTAAAATTAGGTGCTAACAATTTGTATTTATTTTAATTGTATTTTTGTTTAAATAAGTATTTCAAAAGTGCCTTTGTGTAAATATTTGGCACAAATATCTTGCAATATCACATAATTAATAGCCATATTTTTAATTTTCCCGTCAACTTTAAACTTTTTTTTTTTTTTTTTTTACTAAATCAGTCTGCCGGCGAACAGCCACCTACCACTGGGCTTAGCCTCTTTTCTGGGGGAAACCCTGATATATAATCGTTACATGGGCCGTTCCACTTTCACTTTAAGTTTGGGTTCTCTACCAGAGACCTGGGAGCATGAGGGTTCTACTCAGTATCTTAGCTTTTCCTAGGACTGCAGTCTTCTGGACAGAGATCTCTGAGGTTGTTCCTGGGATCTCTTCTAGTTTTAGGGTCACAGCACTGAGTGCTCTGATGACCACTGGAACCACTGAGGCCTTGACTTTCCACAACTTCTCTATTTCCTCTTTCAGCCCTTGGTATTTCTCCAGCTTCTTGTGCTCCTTCTCCCTGATGTTACAGTTGCTTGGGACTGCTACATCTATCACTACTGCTTTTTTCTGTATCTTATCTATCATCACAATGTCTGGTTGGTTAGCCTTAGGTGGAGTCTCCCACTTTGAATGTGAGACTTCCAGTCCATACTCAGTACAGATGTTCCTGTACTCTTCCAGCCACTTGTGTCACTTTTCTACTTGCTCTAAAGGTCTCGGCTCCACTCTACTCTGCTTGCTTTGCGCACATTTCCATCTGCATTTTTTTGAGGCCGGTCCCTGCTTCGGAGTTGTCCATAGCACTTCCAATGTTTCCACAAACGGCGCCAAGTTTCGGTAGCGCAACCAAAACTTGCCCCCCGTCCCCCCCAAGTCCAGCCCTTTCTACCCACTGGTAGGATTTGTTGATATCAGCCACTTCCTGAATCTGCTGGTGGTTCATGGCCTGCCGGGGCTTGTCTTTCCATGAGGGTTCCTCTTTCTCCTCTTCCACATTGGGTTTCTGCTGCCTGAGACATTCACTTAGCAGATCATTATTGGTGGCTTTCTTTTTGATGTACTCCAGGATCTTGGTTGTTTCATCCTGTATGGTGGATCTGATGCTCACTAGTCCTCTGCCTCCCTCCTTTCTCTTAGTGTACAGTCTCAGGGTGCTGGACTTAGGGTGAAACCCTCCGTGCATTGTGAGGAGCTTTCGTTGTTTGATGTCAGTGGTTTCTATCTCCTCCTTTGGCCAGGTTATTATACCAGCAGGGTATCTGATGACTGGCACCACATATGTGTTGATGGCTTGGACTTTGTTCCTACCATTCAGCTGGCTCTTCAGGACCTGCCTTACTCTCTGTAGGTATTGGATTGTGGCTGACTTCCTTGTGGGCTCATCCTGGTTGCCATTTGTCTGCGGTATACTAACGTACTTGTAGCTGTCCTGGACATCTGCAATGTTGCCTTCAGGTAGTCCAACCCCTTCAGTTGTGATCACCTTGCCTCTCTTGGACACCATTCAGCTGCACTTATCAAGTCTGACTGACATACTAATATCCTTGCTGTTTATCATGGTGAGGAGGATCAGTGAGTCGATGTCTTGCTCACTTTTGGCATACAGCTTGATGTCATCCATGTAGAGGAGGTGGCTGATGACTGTTCCACTTTGGAACCAGTATCCATAGCCACTCTGCGATGATCTGACTGAGGGGTTTTGGGCCCATGCAGAACAGGAGTGGGGACAAGGCATCACCTTGGTATATGCCACATTTGATGCTGCTTGTCCAGTTGGCTTTGAATTAGCCTCTAGAGTCGTCTTCCACATTCCCATTGAGTTCTCGATGAAGGCTCTGTGTCCTGTTGGTGTTATACAGTTTCAGTCACTCCAGTAGCCATGTGTGGGGCATCGAGCCATAGGCTTTCCTGTTGTCAATCCAGGCAGTGCACAGGTTTGTGTGTCTGGTCTTACAGTCTTGAGCTACAGTTCTATCAATTAGTTGCTGGTACTTGGCTCCCCTGGTGTTGGTGCCAATTCTCTTCTGTGCCTCACTCATGTACTGACCCATGTGCCGTTTCATGTTATGCTACTATGATGCCTGACAGGAGCTTCCATGTTGCACAAAGTATAATTGATGGAATTATTATGCTGACTATTCGCAGGAGCTCTGAATTACAGGTTTTGGGTACACACAAGTATACTGCTACTAATTCTGCTAGCCTGGTATATTTGTATACCTGTATACAGGTGCCATTAAAAATAAAAAAATAGTTACCAGCAGCTTATTAAAACAGTTGCAATAATTATTTATGTTTGGCTCTTTTAACAACTCTTTAAATATTCAAAACTCTTTGTCCATTTCTAATATCTTCCTCTTGCTGTCATTAAAAAGCAATAAGCAAAAAGTAAATAGATCTTTTTGGTTTCCTGTTTACATTAAATGCAGCATGTTGTGAAGTTAAAGTTTGGTGAAGAGAAGGATTTAAAGGCTTTCTCACTGAAGTATTTGGTTTTATAGTGATTTTACATGCTATCCATTACAAAATATATTTCTTTACCCTTATTTTTATAAAATGGAAAAAGTAAAAGACAACACAATTTTTGGTTGTAATTCTTTGTTTTTCAGCTTTTAACTAAAATGTCATGATTGTGACTGTTAAGTAATGATATGGGGACAGGCATTGTTGTGAGATGCATGTCTGTTTTGCTGCTCCTTGAAGTAAGTTGAGTCATTGATGTACAACCCCACTTCCAATGAAGCTGGAACATTGTGTAAAACAAATAAAAACAGAATACAATGGTTTGAAAATCCTTTCCAACCTATATTCAATTGAATACACTACAAAGACAAGATATTTAATGTTACAAATATTCAGTCATTTTGAATTTGATGCCTGTAACATGTTCTATAAACGCTGGGACAGGGACATGTCCACCACTGTGTTCCATCACCTTTCCTTTTAACAACACTCACCGAGGACACTAATTGTTGAAGCTTTGTAGGTGGAATTCTTTCCCATTCTTGCTTGATGTACAACTTCAGTTGCTCAACTGTCCGGGGTCTCCATTGTTGTATTTTGCGCTTCATAATGTGTCACATATTTTCAGTGGGAGACAGGTCTTGACTGCAGGAAGACCAGTCTAGTACTCACACTTTTTTACTACAAAGCTACATTGTTGTAACACGTGCAGAATGTGGCTGCCATTGTCTTGCTGAAGTAAGCAACAAATATTCTTTTAGGTTGTTTAGTTTCAATTAGATATTTGAGGCTTGAAAAGAAACGTCGCTGTGATTGACCATGTCGCGGCCTGTTAGCGAGTCAGGAGGGTGTATTGGCGGCACAGCTCCATGCATCTAGTGTGCAGACTCTGGATCCAAAAATCCAATACGACAGTGCCCAAAAAAAAAGTAATCCAAAAAAAAGAAAATTTGACAGAAACCACATGTTGTGTCCAGTGCTGTGGAAAAGATTACACTTTGTAATCTTTTCCACAGCACTGGACAGTTCAAATCTTTTGTGTGTGGGTGTGAAAATATATTTAATGAAGATTGATCTAAGCTGGAGTTGATTCTGTGTTATGTTGTAAAAATAAAAGTTTAGCTTCTCTGTATTCTGTTTCCTTGATAATTTTTCACGTAATGTTTTTCTACCTTTGTTTTACCTTTTTAAGACTAACCCACAGCCTTCTCTTCTGGTGACAGCAGGACGTATTGAGACGTGTTTGTTAAGCTGTAGTTTTAAAGCTGTCTGTCTTTGCCCATCTTTGGACAAACAGCAGGTACTCTGCAAAACTAGTTCAGCTCTGTGAGATGATCACTTTTTGATAAAATTCACCTTCTTGTCTAAACATAAAGGACAAGTTCTAATGAGAAATTGGATGCTATTATGGCCTCCTGTGCGTAGGGTCTAGAAAATATGTCTCTGCAGCAGTTTAACTTCTTCTTGTTGTTGATTTAGGCTGTGAGCTGCTATGACGCCCTCATCCTGAAAGCAGAGGGGAAAGTGGACCCTGATGTTTTCTGCCAGCTTGGTCACTTCAACCTCCTGCTGGAGGATTATCCAAAAGGTGAGTTTTGAAGTTTGCAAACAGTCATGCATGTTTGTTTCTACTATATCTGATATATACTAAAAGAGTTGTTTAATTTGCACTTTGTTACTTTATGCTACTAAAACCTTGCTGACTTGTAGTTCTTTTCCAGGGATAGTATGTGTTTGTCTTAAAGATATTTTTTCTGGAAGGTTTTTAAATGTAGTTAAAGTATAATTTCTTGAGCTTTTAATACTGTCGCCAACTGTTATCTGATCTCTTCCTTTTTTTTTTTTTTTTAACATTTATTTTCTTTTTTTCCAGCATTATCAGCATACCAGAGATATTTCAGTTTACAACCAGACTACTGGAAGGTGAGTTTGCATTACACTGAATATGTGTAAGACCTCCAACAATCAAATGTTCCTGTTAGTGTTGTTCAGAGGCACTGATGGAATGCCAATATGGCACAACTTCCCATGTTTTGATATAATAAAGGTGTTCTTTATCAAATGAAGATTAAAGTGTCAGATTCTGCACCCAGCAAAGAAGAAAAGTTCAGAGTTTCTGTTCTGACATTCTAGCTCAAAATTCAAACGTTTTGCAATGAACTCCTGTGTTTCAGGTTTGGATGCCTTGTTTTGTTTTGCTCAAAAACTGTTTGCTTAAAGTTTCAAATGGAATGCAATATAATTTTCACAATTTTCACATTCATTGCAGATTGTAGTTGTATTCATAAGTGTTGCTTTTTAAATTCAAGTAGGAACTAGTTGTGGTTTACCTTAGATTGAACGGTTCTTATTTGGAGCTGGTACAAGTTCACTTTTGGCCCCGTCATTGTGTTTTGCCTATTTATTACTACAGTAACTCTAAATGGACAAACAAAACATTTGCTGTAAAGCAAGCTTTCAAACTTTTTGTGGTCATTATAATTTGGGGGTTGGTGCTTTTTTTTCCCCCCTTTTGAATCAAAACTTGCACTTTATTCTGCTAAATATCAATATGATCAAAGCTGTTGATCATTGAGAAGAGCGGAGTCAATGTAAACGGTGAGGAAATCATGGAACAAGAAGACGGGGTTCCCATGGGTCCTTGAAATCCTTGAAAGTTTGTGAATTTGAAAAAATAAGTTCTAGGCCCTGGAAAGTTTTTGAAAGCAGCCAATAAAGGACACCTGTCCCTGAAAGTCCTTGATTATTTTATTTTTTTTTGGGGGGGGGGTTGAAATCTAACATGAATAACGACTGCTGTCAGTGTGTCATTATTTAGTTTTTGGCACTGCATTTTTCCCGTTCACTTGCGTAGTCAACGTAGTTAATGTGTGCGTAACAGCACGTGCGTCGATGCGTGCAGTCTTCTCGCGAGTGAATCAGTGAATCGCCAGCCGAGTCGGACAGTTGGAGCGTAATGTCATTCCAGGAAAATGCAAATTTCAGGATGTGTGGCTTTCTAAAGAAAGCTGCGCTGCGTGGTTGTCCATGGACCCCCAAAAAAGGTGAAGAATCTGCTGCAAATCAGTGAAAGTGGAGAGCATGGGTGAAGCTGCGTTGTCAAGCCATGTGCCACTAGATGGACTTGGTGAGCATTTGGAGGAACCATACATTGTCCTAAAATGGTTTAGTGATAATCTGTTCCGCAGTTGCAGGGGGTAAACGTCAATGGCCGTGGTCCTTGAATTTGAAAAAAAAAAAAAAAAGGTTCTGGAAAGTCCTTGAAAGGTCCTTGAATTTTATGTTAACCAAGGTGTGAGAACCCTGAACAGATCATAGATGGAAGCTACAGTAGATGTTACTCTTCTTCTGACCAATGGGTATTCACTGACAGTGACTTTGAAATGAAATTCATCAGAGGAGACACATCACTGAACACCAGGAACTCTTTCCATAAATGGATCTCCTAAATTGATGTCTAAGTCTTTTAAACTTTGATTGCATTCTTTCCTTGGCATTGTTTTTGAGTGCATTGTTGCAGTTTGAGATAAACTTGTGAAATCTTAGCTTGCCTGGATTACAAAGCTCTCTCGCTTCTTGATGAGCTGGACAACTTTTGCCTCAAACATAACACCAATGAGTCCATCATCCACATAAAAAATGATCTTGCACAAATGTGTTTTGGCTAACTTAGGTTTAACCTTCAGCAGCTATCTGTTTGGGACCAAAGGTTAGCACAGCCAGGTGAAGAGGCTGCCCCAAACAGATGGACTTTTATCCAAAAAAACCTGATGGTTTTTATCAACCACACAATATCAAACACATTTTTGATAATGTGACAACTGATAGTGGACAATCAAGTCACTGTTTTCCCACCAAAGGAGCCTTGAGTAGTTTCAGTCTTCAGGTTTCACATGGAACTGGAGAAACATTCACTCTCCAACACATGACAGCAACAGGTCCCTTTGCAAAATCTGCAAAGAATTCCCACAAAACTGTTTGTGAGATCTGGCTCAGTAAAAAGATGATCATTTCATGATATGTCTAGAAACTTTGTAGAGCAATCAAAGACGACTCATATCTTCCCAGGCTCTTGAAGGTGGTATACCACATGATGAGAAATATACCAGGCTGGGTGTTTGTTGAGTTCATTTTCAGGAAGCTTCTCTGCATCACCACATCTGACTGTCTTCCATGGACTTTGTGTAGACTGAACAGTATTGAAGGTCTCTCTTGAGCTTGTGTTCCAGAGATTTCAAACACTGCATAGCATATGACATTTTAGGTAGATTTGCCACGTCTCCTTTGAAAGTTAAAGGTATTTTATAATGGCCATTTTGTTTCTGTTTAATTCCATTCTTCAAAATGTTCAAGAAGTGAATATCCTTGAGAAATAAGTGCTTCTTCTCTAACAGGTTCAATAAAATTAGATTTAAGCACCTTGATTACGTCATCTGGCTTTGCCATTTCTCTAATGTGACTGTGACCGAGATGGTGAACTTCCTTTAGACTGACTGTTGGTCTGAGTTCTGGTATCGTTTTCTTTACAATGATGCGATGACTCTCACCAATTGTATTCTATTCACGCTCTCTTGGTTAGCTAACGATGATCCATCCTAGGTCAGCCTTCTGTGCAAAAAGTTGGCTCTCTTCTCAAATGACTACCTTTCTGGGCTGTAGAGCTTGTGGACAATTGTAGCCCATTAGCAGCCCAATCTTCCATCAACTTGTGGAGCCACAGGATGTGCAAGGTGCTCCCAGTGAGGCCGTGCCTTAGCCGCCCTGGGTAGGAATGTGTGTTTGATTAGCTGGTATGAAGTCACAAGTGTAGACTGTTGGCACTCCTTGGAAGAGAGGAGTCCTCTGACTTAAAGATCATAAATTCTTTTCAAGGTACAAATGTCTTCTTCGATGACATTGTTGACATTTTGTGCTTCACCTATTCTGCTTTCACATCTGTAACTTCCTCTAGAAAAAAATGATTGAATTTATGAGCCTAGCAGGGCATAGACTAGAACAGGGATAGGCAACCCTGGTCCTGTAGAGCCACTATCCTGCATGTTTTACTTGTTCCTCTGCTCCAACACACCTGATTTGAATCAATGGGTGATTAACAGGCTTCTACAGAACAAGAAGAGGTAATTTAACCACTGAATCAGGTGTGTTGGAGCAGAGAAACAAGGAAAACATGCAGGATAGTGGCTCTACAGGACCAGAGTTGCCTACCCCTGGACTAGAAGCTCTTTGCTCAGTTCACTTGGGGTTAATAAATCTTTCTAGCTGCATTTTCTTCTAGCTGTTTCTTTAAAAGAGCAGTTTCTATATTCTCCTTTTCTAGCTTGCGTTCCGCTTCTTCCTTCTCTGCCAGCAAACGTTAGTTCATCTGCAGTGATCATCTTACCTCCAGCTTCAAGTTTTTACAGTAAATCTTGTTGTTCTTCAGCTATTATTTTCATCACTGCTTGTGTGGGTGCATACTCTGCTGTGATGTCTTGGCTTTTTGCTGAGGATGTGATGGAAAAATGGGCGAGAACTTTGGAGAACTTGGAAGCAAAAGATGAAGCACTGGAGATTGAAGATGCAAAAATGAAACCAACATCAGGCCATTCTGTCTTCTCTGTTGTTCCCAACAACCTTTGTGACTGAAAGACTATTGTCCTACACATTTTGTGAGGTTGGCCATCAATTCTTCTGTAGATAAGGTAAACATTGTTTAATTTCAATATTTCTTTTTTGAACAGCACTTGTGTGTTCTTTTAAGATGGCGTCTTGTTTTGGACTTCTTAGCAAATTTGATTTGAGCTTTCCAGTACTCGTAAATGCTGTTAAATTGGAGTTCAGTCCTTTAGTCTTGCTCTTATTGAAGTCCTTTCCTTTTTCTGATAGTGTGCAGTAGTGCTGGGCGATATGGAAAAAAATCCTATATCACGATATGGATATTTTATATCACGATAACGATATATATCACGATATACCCCAATTACGTACGTTGTCAGTTATTCTCTGAAAAATATGAAAAAAATAATTTCATTTCTTACCTTTTTCAAGCTTTATTTCGAAGTGACATTTAACTGAACTTTCAC
>NC_051435.1:25830274-25837903 GCF_001649575.2 Kryptolebias marmoratus | reverse complement strand
AAGTCTTTCTTCTTGGGCTGCCTGCTAGCTGTCTCTACTTGTTGTGACCCCGGGTTTGATACTTCATGCGTCTCCATCTTTCAGCACTTATGGTGAAAACAACACGCCGCACAGAAAGCCGCTGCCGTAAAGCATGTCGTAAACCCACACGTAAAGCAGCGCCATGTCGCACAACGGAGGTTCTTCGCAAAATAGTTATTTTTCTTATTATTTATCACTTATATAAACTGAATGTATGCAAAGTGACAACACTAATACATTCGTCGTAGCCTACGTTATGAAATATTTACATGAATCATTGATACAATTATGATAGAAACGATAGAAGAAAATATATCATGATACACACTTTTCTATCGTCCCCACGATATGGATCGTTATATCGCCCAGCAGGAGTTGACACCTGATTGGAATCAGTGGGTGATTATCAGGCTTCTGCAGAACAAGAAGAGGTGATTTAACCTCTGAATCAGGTGTGTTGGAGCAAGGAAACATGGAAAACATGCAGGATAGTGGCTCTCCAGGACCAGGGTTGGAGACCCCTGTGTTACACAGTTCCTTATAGTTTTCAGATCTCGTCACTTTTCAAACACGATCATTTGTCTTGTCGATACAGCCTAGCAGTGGCTTATCTGCTTCACCATCTTCGAGAATGTGCTTCGTTGTAGGGCACACGCAGGTCAGAGAAACACAGTACGAGTTTGACTATCACTCTCTCCAGGAGATGTGTAGGAACCACCACTTCTCTGTCACAGTCTCACGAGTCTCACTTTCTTCACAAAACCATCTTTCCATCAATCACCACCATACCACCTTTTCTTAAAGGTAAAAGTTTTCTACAAACATTTGCTACCTTTTAGGTTTTAACACGTCAGCAGGCCCAGAGCATTGTAACGGATTTGAAGATGAGCTTGTGGCTTTCTTCTGTAGTGTAAGACTCGTGTTCACTGTTTTTGTGATAATTTTGGTCTCCGTTAGCTCTTAGAGAAAAATATTTGTCTCTTTAGCCCATAAAAGGAACTGTATATACAATTGTATTTATTTTGTCTGCATGTCTGCTTTTGGTGGTGTTTGAATCTTAGTACAACATTGGTTCAGATATGACTGAAATTGCCAGAAGAAACTACAAAACCAAACTAAACTGTTAAATTTGGTTTTGTAGGAACTCCACCTGGACCAGTCATTCTGTGTCTGTGTGTCTTTCCTGTCCTCTCAAACCCCAGCCGGTCAAAGCAGATGACCGCTTGCCCTGAGCCTGGTTCTCCTGTTAAAACGGAGTCATTCCTTTCCACTGTTGCCAATGTGCTGCTCAGGATGGGAGACTGCGATGAAGTGAAGATTCAACGCAATCTGCTGGCTTCCTTAGATAACTTATTTAATGGACGAGAATGTTTTTGTACCGTGTCCTGAGACGGCTTTTGTTGTGACTTGGCGCTATATAAATAACCTGAACTGAAATGTTAATGTGACATATTTGTATTCCTATTAACTGTAGTCTTTTCAAATGTACAGCAACTCTTATTGCTTTTCCTGCTTGTTTGTTTGTGGAACCAACACAGAAGGTCTGCTGTGACATATTGTTATAAATTCTGATTTAATGTAGTCACAAAACTACATGTAGGACTTTCTTCGTTACGGTTGGAGCAGGTAAAGCAAAAAAGAACTCCATAACTAATATTTATGACTATATCCATCCTGTTTTGTTTTTTTTGGATAAGAACAGGTTTGGTTTCATGTTCAACTGTTTGAAATGAACATTTAACATTTGTTAACAGTTGGATTGTGGTCACATCTGACAGCTCTGGGTTCCTGTTCACTTCTCCACAGGCACAGCAACAATGTAATGGTCTAATTATCACTAGATTGTGTAAAACAGATTGGACACCAGCATCCACAGCAAAATGAGCATTGATTTTGCAACACTTTCCCCCCTTTCCTTGTACTTAAGCAAAAAGTGTATTCATGTCACTGTTTTATAAGTATTTACGGGATGCAAAAGGAGTTGAAAAGCTTTTAACAGCGGCTTTAGGCTTTTTGCCTAGATGTGTACAGTAAAACATTTGATTTGCTGTACTAAAGAGTGTCTGATGTTTAATAGTTTTGCATCCCTTCTTTTTGTCCCCAGAATGCTGCCTTTTTATACGGCCTTGGAATGGTTTACTTCTATCATAACGCATTTCAGTGGTAAGTACTTCTTCACTGCACGCAGAGCCTCTGCCTCATTTCCAAATACAATGCAGGTCACAAAAACCTCTTTTCTTTTCTAAGAAAAGATGTAGCAAACAGCAAATACATATACATTAAATTGTATACTTGTAGAATAAGAACACTCTTATTATCTGTTATTATCATGCCATCTGTGGGATCTTGAAACATTAGCAGTGTTTAGCTGTCCTATATATGTTTTTGCTGACTTTGGTTTGGCGCAGTGTCTAATGTGGACAGTCTTAGAATGAGGACCTGGCCAGCAAAACTGGTTCCAGAGCAGCAATATTGCAAAGTGTCATGCTCAGAGTATGCATTGTGAATGACTTTTTCAAACACACTAAATTTTGTCTCAATATTTGTAAAATTGATTGATTGATTGACCTTATTGAACCCGGTTAGTTGGTTGAGTACAAATTCTCATTTTCAGTAATGGCTCGGCCTGGAGACAGCAAAAACAAAAAGGGTAACAGAAGGATAACATCCAACCAAACCAGGGGTGGAAATTAAATTTTTTTTACCAGCCACTCAAATATTTTACCAGCCACTATTTTTTGTTGTGACAAAAAGTTATTTCATATGATGATGATGATGATCGAGGTGGGTGGAAGCAGTTGTGGTGCCCTACAAGCTGAACAACACCTCTTTCTGGACACTGCATGGAAATAACTAGATTTTTCTTATTTAATTTTTTTATTTTAAACCTTTAAAAGATGCATATCTGTACATAAAAAAATTCAGACAAGTGAAATTTATTGACGGGTAGCACCGACCGTTAGACATCGCTGTTTAGCCGTGCTACGGTAGGAAAATCTGACGAGGAAGCACAGATCGTCAGAACACCGGCCATAGGCGCGAACGCACACTGACCAATGTCATGACGTCATTGATTTAGTTAAAAAAAAACATTGTTTAACTTTCAGTTCTTACCTTTTAACAACAAAATGTGATTACTAAAAACAGGTTCATCGATTGTCAATTGTTTCTCTCATAGATCTTTTTAAAAATAATACATAAAAAGGAATGAAAGAGGTGAGGTTTAGAGCCAGTTGTAAGTGGTTCCAGTCAGTGGCAGCAGAAAATTGAAATGATAAATGGCCAAAGGAAGTGTGTGTTTTAGATAATTGGATTAGTGTACCTGCTGGTACAGAGAGGACGAACGTTACTATGGATGGAGGGAGGATGTGAATAATAGTGGACAATTCAAAATGACAAGAAAACAGGCAAGTTTTTCATTGCAGTCACATTCGGTTCTGAGTGTTTGCTACCACCTGGCCATGCAGCCATGTTTTGAATACTAAATTCATTGCCTTTTTGTGTGGACAATTTGCAAAGCTACAATTTTGGCCATTATTTCGTCGTCACACATTACATCCACGTCAGCAGCTGCTCCCACGCTTCTCATGTACTCTGCTGGAATACACCTTTGAAATACAGATGAGCAGATTCGGACCAATTTTTCATTAAATGGTATTCATCACCAGCCTGGTTTCTAGACCTGGATGTTGGACTCGTATGTTTTCTGAGGCAGGAACTCCTGTCCAGGAGTCAAAATACAGCTCTAGCACTGTTGAGACATTTTGGAGAGTCCCACACTGACTCCGTGACTACTTTGAGACAAAATTTTTGAATATGTTCCAAACTCAGGCGACAGGACTGCGTGCCTCTGCGACTCACACAAAGAAAGTGCAAACCAACGTAACTCTGGGTGCTGCAGTGACATACTACCTTTATGAGCATTGTTGGGATTCAGTGAGGTTCTGCATCTCTATCACTGTTCTGTTTGGTACTACTCGGACAATTAAAACCCAACAAAAAAATAACAGTGCACACCTCAGAATATTAGAGCATATTATACAAAAAAAATTCTACTAAAATCTTTTCCTGAATGACATTGTCAGTCTCAAGTATTATTTCAGAAAACAAACTAACTAAGAGCTAATGTTAGACCTGTGAGAGCCATAATAGTTGTCAAAATATGGACATTTTCAATGTTTCTGATTAGAATTTTTATGCTTCTGATACAATTTCTGCATCATTAAATGACTGAAGTTAATTTAACTCAAACTCATCAAGGTTTTTGTAAAAAAAAAATTGTATTAGAAAACGGCAAATATTTCTCACCTTTGTTTACAAGAAAGTTGGACGATCAGTAGTTCGGAATATCTCGGCAGAGTTCATTTGCCCCAACTCTCTACACCGCTGGAGTTCTTCCCCCAAAGTTACTGCTGTTGAAATCCAGGGATTATTTTACAACTTAATATTCATCATACACCAAGACTGTCTGAAGTGTACTGATGAATACCCCAATGTAAACAAACAACTCCTAACTGTTGGCAACAAAACCTGACTCGGCTCATTTTACTGATTTATTATTGTTTTTGCGGTAGACGTTTGGTAGTGAGTGATGTGGATTTGTGTGGTTCTTTTTATCATAGATGATACAGATAAAAAAATTCCAATCAAATGCACTGAAAAAGTACGATTTTTGACAGCTGTTGCGACAAACGGTGACCTCTGTATTCTACAGCAGATCGTCAGGGGGTTCAGCCCAAAACGGGTGACCTTTTAAAACAGGCATTTTTTTACTTTGAAGAGTGGAGAAAGCTCCCGGTTTGCATGAGATGCTGTTGCACTGTTCCTCCTTGTGAGAAGAGAAAAAGAGAAACTGCAAGGAGTGTGTGTGTGTGTGTGTGTCTACAAGCAAGATGGTATGATCCAGAGCAGCGATTCCCACCTCCAGTCCTGGAGTCCATCCTGCCTGTTTTAGTTGTTTCTCTGCTCTTCAGCAGGTCTTCATGTTCTGCAGAAGCCTGTTAATCACTCATTCAGATCAGGGAAACAACTAAAACATGCAGGAGAGTGTTCCTCCACGACTGGAGTTGGGAATCACTGCTCTAAGCAGCAGCATGTGGATAATCAGGAAGGCGAAGGAGCTCTATTTCCAGTCACCTGCTTCCTTTTGGCCATTAGTTATCTTTCACCTCAGAGAGGAAGAAGCTTGTGTATTGGCTGCACAAATGTACATCACAAGGCAGGATAAAAATTCCACATCAGAGAGTGGGTTTCAGAGCGCAGCACTGCTTTCTGTTTGAAAAGGCCCAATGATTTGATTTACAGCTGCCATGTTCTTGCATTACAGCAATGATACATGTCATAGTAAAATAGTAAAGCAATCACTGTTGTATATAAACACAGAACACAGATCTTTTATCTGCAGCAAAAAAGAAGTTGATGGCAGAACAAATGGAGTTGTTTTTTGTGTGTATGAATCTCCAAACATACCTTGCCTCTGGGTCCCTGCACAACCCATTTCCAGAATCTGACATTTTGTTTTCATTCTGCACTGGTGACAACAACGATGCCCCCCTTCAAGCTGGTAACTGTATACATTTAGAAGTGCAAGTAGCTGTGCCAGCTTTTAAAGTCCTTGCAAACAGCTCGACAGGACTTGAATGTGGTCATGGGAAGAAGGGAGCGATGCATGTTGGGTCTTCAAATACAGATTACCTCAATTTTCAATTTAAACCAGTGGTCTCCAATCCTGGTCCCCGAGGGCCACTATCCTGCAGGTTTTACTTGTTCCTCTGCTCCAACACACCTGATTTGAATCAGTGTGTCATTAACAGGCTTCTGCAGAACATGAAGAGGTGATTTAACCCTGAATCAGTTGTGGTGGAGCAGGGAAACGAGTAAAACATGCAGGATAGTGGCTCTGAGGACCAGGGTTGGAGACCCCTGATTCGAACCTTAAAAATGCTGAGCTGTCAAATGGGTTGACATGTGGCCCTCTGATCCAGCTGTCCTGCATGTGTACAAAGTTGACAGTTTTGATAAACATCTTAAATATCCTTTTGTTTTGTAATTCTATTAAAAATCATTCCAAAACCAGGAAAAATATTGATTTTTTTTTTTTAAAAACATTGTTTGCCCTTAAATCCAAATGGTTACCAGATTACAGCCACGAGGCAAATAATTCTTAACTTTTTTTTGTTGATGATGTTGTTTTGAAAAAATGGACATGTTTTAGATATCAGATGTGCTTCTTTAGTATACATACTACATCTTTATTAATCTTGTCCTGAATGTGTCTGACAAACTCTGAGCTGAAGAGCTTCGCTTTGTTCTGTCATTGAGCGAAGAGAGGCTGAATGTTGAGGGGGGAGAGGAGGGGAGAGGAGGGGACAGGCCAACGAGTTCAGTCCTGTGTGCTGGTTTGGGACATGCATTCAGCAGAGAGACCAGGAGAAGGGCTTCATTTGCTGTTGTTGTCATAGTTACACAGTGAGTGGGTTCAGATGGTAAACCTGTTTTTCAACAGGTGAGTTTTTAGTTTTCCATGTATTGACAAACATCGTGAATCAGCAGACACATTACTCTTATTACTGTTATTATATTTGATAATGTTGACTATGACTTTTTCCAAACCTCTGCAATTCGCCCAGGTGTGCTGTCAATCAACTTCTGCACTTTGGTTCACCTCCAGCCCACACACAAATTGAGCTTTTAGAAACACTTTCTAAAAGTGGCGTTGTTTCATGGGAAGTTTTGGAGATGCTCGTCGATGATCACTTTGTGTTCTTTAAACCAAAAGAATGGAGCTGTTTGACTTAGGCTCTTTTTTTTTTCTACATCTGAGCTGCTTTATTTTGATCCTGTTGTCAGTAAACTTTGATTATGTGCTGAAATGATTAAAAACAGAGAGGAAACTATATTCTGTTTTATAAAACTACAATTGTTTAGGGTGAATCTTTAGCTAAGCTAAGAATGTTTGTTTTTTTGTATTTTGATATGATGTTGATGTGGACATTGGTAGGACAGGAGGTTTTGGGCATTTTTACTATAATTGTGTAGATGAGGAAAAAAAATAAGAGGGGAAAAAAAAATTGTTTCCAAAAAATGTTCTTAGTAGTGTAGACAGGGTCTTAAAACACCAAATAAGCAATGGAGTTTTCGAACATTGAAGTAATGTTTGTAAATGAAACAAAATAAAACGGTAAATAATTAATATTGAAAGAAAAACAACCTGAACTCATCGTTTTATTGTCTGAGTTTCGAGCAGTGGCAGTCAGTATTGCTGATGTTACAGTCTGAAACAGAAGATGGACCTGTTAGGTTTGTCCATTCAGACGGGACATATTCCTGAAGTCATGGATCATATTTTATGTTCTCACTGTACCTAGACACCTGGATTTGCTTGAATGATAATCAAAATGGTGGACATAACATTGATCTGATGGAGTTCCTGACTGAAAGGTGGAACAGCAGTTGGAACATTGTTGCCTCCCTCTTTAACCTAGGGCAGAAAAGATGAGTACAATATACCATCACCCAAATTACTACTTTTTCTTTTTTTTAATGATCTCAAAAGTGAAATTTTTATAATTCGACAAAAGATGTCAACCCTTTTTTTTTTTTTTTTTT
>NC_051435.1:25812727-25830015 GCF_001649575.2 Kryptolebias marmoratus | reverse complement strand
CAGATGCAAGCATAAAGAGTGAACGGTAGGAATATAAACAACAGCGTTAGCTTACCCTGCAACGTTTATGCCGTCTGTCCCCCAGCTGAAGGTGCTGTAAAGCCTGAAATCTCCGGTGAATAACAGCTGTCCTACTCCGCGCAACAATCTCAGCATCCAGAGCATTTCTTCCACTGCGCCTCTCTTCCTGAAGTCTCAGGAGAATCCCCATAAGTTTAAAAAACAGCAACAACACAGGGCCAACGTTGTCCATAGCGCTTTCGTTGTTTACACAACTTGCGCTAAGTTTTGGTAGCACACACCCCCGCGCCGCGGCCCCGCCCCCCGCAACACGAGGAGGCGTTCCTCTGCTCCCGACCAAACTGGCCGGTGTGAACGCGATGCATTCTTTATAGAGCCGAGCTGAGTAGAGCCGGACTTCTGAATTAGAGCCCGTGTAAAAGAGGCATAATACTCCTCTTTTATAGACAGCAGTTTTTAGGAACAGTATTTTTTTAAAGACACTATAAAATAAAGCATTGCTACTTCTGCAACAAGTCTCCTAAAATATTGAAATAAACGTGTGGTTTAAAGTAAAATCTCGTCTTTCTTTAATAGAGCCTGTTTAGTTTATCTTTGAGAATCATATGATCTGTTTATCTCTCATGTTGGAGGGCAAGCTTTCTAGTTTATGTTTTGTGATTCCTGTTTAAATGTGTGAAATTTACCCCTAAAACCAGTAAAATGTTGTTGGTTTTTTTGTCTTTGCAATATGCTGCACAAAATAGGCGAACAATTCAAACCCGCCTGTCAATTGTTTAAAAACAAAAAATAACAACCCATAAAAGGATTCCAAAGGAATAGCAATGACTAAAAGAGGAAATTGGGAGCCGGTACAGCTTAGTGAGGTCTTCTGGACCCTGGTGATAAAACTTGATTACCTTGCTTGAGAAAGTAAAACAACATCCTGTTAAAAGGGAGTTGTTCCTTTCCACTGTTGCCAGTGTGCTGCTCAGGATGGGAGACTGCGACAAAGTGAAGATTCAACGCAATCTGCTGGCTTCTTTAGTTGGAAAACTTTTACTAACTGGCTTCTTATAATGCAGGGTTTCCCCCAGAAAAGAGGTGAACCAGTGGCGTGCGGTCCACGAACGGCCGGTGGTAGGTGGCTGTTCGCACCACCTACCACCGGCCGTTCGTGGACCGCACGCCACTGGTTCACCTGTATCAGCATTTATATGATCCCTCTATGAGAGATCACAGAGATAATCAAACGGTTCAAAACTCATGGAAGGAGATTACTGCTGCAGCCGATTTAAAAAAACAAAAAAAAAAAAAAGGGGTTTATAGACCACAAAGGGAAGAAATATTAGTCCTATGATGGGCGAATCACAACTAAAGCAAATAAATCAATGAAAGTCAAACTGAATGCTTTAAGTTTAAACATCCTCTCTGTATCACAGCCAGAAAATCTGCTCTCTTTTTACCGTATTTCCACTGGTTACGTAGAGTACTGTCCCCCGTCTTTTCGGAGAATACTGCACCGACGTGAGCGCCAAGTATAAACACCACCTCCGCGCGCTCAGGTCCGAGCGCTGTTCACAGAGCCCTGCAGGACTCTAATGAGCCCTGAGGCTGAGCCTCCTTCAGCTACCTGGAGTTAGCATCTTGTCAGAGCCACAGCAATTAAAATTAATTATTTGATTCAGCATTAGATAAGTTTTGTTATGTTGTTACACGTAGTGATCCAACATGCAGCCTGTGCCACAAAAAGCACAGTACAGTACAGCATCTCTCTGTTTTGTTGTTATTCATTGGCCTGGAAGTGAGACATGTGTTGGTGCTTTGTTTGCACTTTTTCATTTATGTTAATTTAATTTATTTGTAAATGTGACTTAAATTAGTATTCAAATTAGGTGCAAACAATTATTTTTTATTTTAATTGTATTTTTGTTTGAAAAGGTATTTCAAAAGTGCCTTTTTGTAAAACTGTAGTTGTGTAAATATTTGGCACAAATATCTTACAATATCACATAATAAATAGCCATATTTTCAACTTTCCTGTCAACTTTAATCTTTTCTTTTTCCTAAATCACAGTCGACTGGTAATCGGCCACCTCCCTCCGGGCTTAGCCTCTTTTCTGGGGGAAACCCTGAATGTGGATTTTCTTATAGGCTGGAAATGTAATAATGATTGGCTTAAAATGACTTTTTAACGGAGACTTTAAATACATGTCTAATTGTGATATTTATGTTCAGGTTAATAAAGGAAATAAGGGTTGAAAAGTATTCCTAGAAAACTAGAGACAAAGACAAGCTATATGAGATCGTAGACTAACTAATTGTAGATACCTAAGATTATGGAAAGATACACAGGGTTGGAGATAAAAGACATTGCGATTTGTGTCGGGACGATGCATTGTTTATGTATTACGTATCATTTAAATGCAAGAAAATAGAGATAATGCATAACAGATTAAAATATTTGCCAAATTATTATGTTAATTCCTTTGTGTATAAACTGGTCCTTCTCATGCAGTCTAAGAATGTGGGACTGATTTGAAGACTTTGAACTTTCCTGAAGCTTTGGATGAAACCTTTTTGTTGCACTACCAGCCTGTCCTGTAAACATGACTGTTTTTGGTCATGAGCCTAATAAATAAATGAAATGAAAGGAAACCCTTCGACACTTTGATATCAGCTCCAGTTACATACTTGTAAACACAAAGTGAAAAGTGACAAAATCCCCCACACATCTTTGTCAGCTGTCTTGCCGTGCAGCTTCCACAGGCTGTTTTCACTCCGAAAACTCTGAAATAGCTTTAAAGAAGAAGACACTAGAACAGCAGCAAAACCAGGCTTCACACATCATAAAAAACTTAAATATTTGTCGTTTTGGGGGATGAAACTTGAAATATTAGGATGACAATATAATGTTAAAAAGGCTGTTGTATTTTCTCTTTTTAATAATATGATGCTGACACATTTCTATTTGTTTTCAATTCGCCTGTTTCTATGTTTTGTTTTTTTTCAGGGCAATCAAGGCATTCCAAGAGGTGCTTTACATTAATCCGAGTTTTTCAAGAGTGAAAGAAATTCATCTGAGACTGGGACTCATGTTCAAAGTCAACACGGACTTTGAATCAAGCCTGAAGGTAATTCCCAAACTGAGCAGAATCCTTCTCTGCGGCGACATCGTCCTCTCCATTGGCTTTTCTTTTTAAATTACAAATAGTTGGGACTGCTTCTTTGACGTGAAGCCAGTCCACCACATTAACGAGGGTCAGAACTTGTGGTAGCCCCAACTTATTGCCCAAGATCTTTGTTTAAAATATTACCAATAAAGGAATAGCATTTGGAAGTTATGTTATCAATAGAGCACAAAGTATGGAAAAAAGGACAGCAGTCTTCCTCCAGACCATGCTAATAGCTAGCCTTTTGAGGGCTTGGTTTTGAAATCAAATGTATTCATTGATTTTTATTCATCATTTTTTGGGCTTATAAAACAACTTCCCAAAAAAAAAAGATACGACTGTGAAAGGAGAGCTAATAATAAACCTTTACACTTATTTATGACACCAGTTTTTCAGTTTGGTGCTGTTTTCTCAGCTGAAAAATCTCTGTTATTACGCAAATGTGTGTGTGTGTTAAATAGGTGTGTACTGGTACATGTGTTGGTTGGGTACAGTGAACTGGTGATAAATAAGTGGGTACACACCTTATTTACCTTCACTTTGGGTGGGGGTGACTCTCGCAGACAGCTGCAGCAGGGACAGCCAAGATCTGCAGGTTTGGCAGGCAGTGCTATCATGTAAGAACACTCCTGTGGTAAGCCTTTTGTATATTATTCAATATTTCTGACATCAAGCCTCATTTTCTCACACTAACACTCAGCTCCATGAAAGGTTTGAGGCTTTGACATTTTATTTCTTTGAACATTGGGAGATTTTGTTCAGTTTTGTGTTGCATTTTATTGTCATAAAGTTTGAATCAAATTAATTAAAGCAAACACTCTTTGGTTTTTGATTAAAAATAGCTATATATGTTTTAGTTACGCTTTCAAAAGAGAGACCTTTCTGGGGGTTTATCAAACTTTGCTTGACACAAGGCGTGTGGGTTACATTTTACACGTGAGATTGGATAAAAAAGGCAGTGAAGTGAAGCAGGCACTAACAAAATGTCTGTGTCTGTGTACTGTTCCACCTCCAGTGCTGAGCGTAGTTACTGTTACATGCTGATGGTACCAAGGCTTCGGCCAGGAGTTCGGTAAACCTTTGCCTGACCAGATGAGCTGCTAAGCTGGAGCGATACATTCAGCAACATGGGCATGTTTGGCACTCAGTCTGTCTATGCTCAGCGTACTAATACAGACATTGTTCTAAACAAACAGTATCCATGTAAAGCATTCGAGGTTTAATGTAAGCTAATATAGCTTTCCTTCCCACCTGTATGTCATTTTTGAGAGATTTGTTTTATAAGCCTGAAAAGAATTAAAACTACAGGCCCGGTTGGCTAGTCTTAAGGCTAGCCTTTTGCCTCTTTCTCCGTACTCCGTGCTCTATGACTGATGTCACAGTTGACAACTATTAGACAGAAGGTTGCTTCATAGTTGACTAAAGTGTTTTTTTTTTTTTTAACTATTTAGTCAATTTCCAATGTTGGCAAAAATATTTCATAACCCAGTTGACAGCTTTTAATGAAACTTTCAGGAAAATTATTATGGATGTACCTCTACAACTGATTAACTTTTAGAGACCGTCCAATTCAAGACGATCATCACAGCTAATTTAGCTCAGAAAATGCAGAAATGGCTACAATTCGTAATTGACTCGAGCAGTTTTGCAGATATGTGCTAAGATTTAGTGTGGTTGTAGCTGAGAGGCATTCTCATCAAATACTGTCCTGCTCAGGGGGTGGCATCTCTGCTTAAAGCTGACCTGAAATCAGATCTCAAACAATTGACATTTTGTGTATGTTATTTGGTCAAACACATCCACACAACATTACAGATTACCCATTTTTCTGACCTAAAAGTTAAATAAAAGTTAAGTCAGTAATGTCCTTTTGTTCATGATGAGCGCCGTGCCCCGGTCAGTCGAGAACGCCGCCACTGTCTGGTTGTTTACTAGTGGAAATAGAAGAAGCCTTTTTTTAAACACAAAGAAATGCCAGAAGACTTTGCAAGATTAATGGATATACAACCATACCAGTATAAACCTGAACTGCCAGCTGGATCTCTGTAATCAGATGAAACTCTTCAGATTCGGATTTTGATGATCACAAAGACCGTCATGGCCGACAAAACAATGCACATAACGATCGAGTTGGAAATGTGGAACAGGGTAGAACCGATTACCCCCAGATTGTTGTCATCACTTGCAAATCAACATAAACAGCATGTGCGTGCCTAAGAGTAGCGTTTATAAACTCACACACCACAGTAAACTAATCAACAGCAGTTTCAGACTAGGACATTTGTTTAATCACTCATGGATTATCTATATTTTTTCATCAATAACAAACTGCTCTGAATCACAAACTGATCTCAGGTTGTCGGTCTGTAAGCAGCTCAGACCTTTAATGACAGAGTGCGTTCACAGCGTCACATTTGAAGTAAAACTTCCTGTTTCCCGTCTCCGTCTCTGTGGCGATGTCTCCCTCCACATTTACCTTTCTTTTAAAATTAAAAATAGTTTGTAAAAGGTCCTGTTTTTTTACCTGAAGCCAGTCCACCGCATTAACAAGAGCCAGAGCGGTGCTTCTCTTTTGAAGTGGTCCGAACCGGAGTTCTGATAGTAATTCCCACATCTGAGTTCATGGATCCAAATCTGAGGAAGGTTTTTATCTTTCGGGAAGTCACAGACAAAGCTGAAAACACCAGAGTGGTTTCTTCAGTGTTCGATATAAAAAGTATAATTTTTTTATATATATACTTTTTTTTTTTTTGAAATTTTACAATACGCATAATTTATGCTTTTTGTTTTAACTGATGATGGCTTCAAAACCCTTTTCAGTTCAACTTTAACTGTTTCATCCACCTTTCTTGTCTGTTGGCAAATTATTCCCTGAACCACTGGACATGTTTAAGTTGAATTTATGGAAATTCAATCATTAGATGTCCGTTTACATCCGATTGACCTTTCGAGTTGGTCAAATTCAAGATGGCCACCCCAGCTTATCAATATTAGCTAACACAAAAATGCATATAACTGTTGGTTTCACAGATATTGAGTTAAAATTTGATGTGGTAGTAGGTGAGAGTCATTCACAATGTTTATTCCAAGCGACATCAAACAATATTACGTTAGATCTCACATAACATTTGGCCAAAGCAAATACAACTTCATCTTTTCTCAGTATTAAATGATCTTAGTCTAAAGCTCTGGCATGGAAGGCAGGAACAACAGGCATTCCTTCAAGGAATGCTTGGCCTTTAATTTTATTTACATTTGCCACACTGTCTAATCTGTTTTTCTGTTTTTGAATTGGACTCTTTAGTGCGGGGTTTAAAGTCAAACCTTGTCGATCTTCTGCTGTTCTTATCCAGTTCCAACAGCCACACTAGATATTTTTACATGTTTCAGGTACAAAAAAAGTCCTTTTTTCCAGACCTCGACCATTAGTTGCATTTAATAAATGTTTTCTCAAAATAAGGATTGTATTTTGTGTAATGGACTGAACATGTTGGCCTGCAATCTTGCTTTTAGCTTTACAGTATTGAGCTAAGTAGGCTACACGTGCCGCACGTCCTCACTGTCTCTGGTCGCACCCCTCCCTCTTAGTCCTGACTCACCGCCAGCCGCGCACACACTCGCTGCCAGGACCTCCGACACACATGATTGCCCCAGTTAGCAACAGGGAAGGGGAAGTGCCTGTTCAGAGGAGCAAAGAATAATAAAAGGTATGGGAGAGAGGAAACATGAAAGGCAGATTTCTGTTGAAGATGATTGCAGGGAGTTTAGAGGCAGATTTTCCAAAACATGCAGGTTCTGCTGCTTCTCCACCCACCCTGATTTCGTTTGCACAAAAAAGATGCAGAAATAGACCAAGAGACGTCAACTAATTGATAAAGAAATTGCCCTTTCTGTGAAAATGGTGAGTACCATTGCTGATACCCGCTGAAGAAGTCGAAAATGTGTCGTTGAACCTAAGAAACAGAATATTAGCTAAAGCTAAAAGACGACAAAAAGACAAATCTAAAGCAGATTTCAAAGAGAACAATATTTTAGAATAAACGCAGGGAGCACCAAGGTGATAAGCTGGCTGTCTTAGAGAGAAGCTTTAAACTGGAGAGAAACGATGAGTGGAGAGAGGCGGGGGGAGACGGGGAGAGGGTGTGTGTGCTTGCTCCAGCTCTGAAGTATTCTGTGTCATCTTCGTGCACTCTCCACTGCAGCTGTCTGCTAAATGGTAATCCGTGACACCAGGATAGTGGAAGAGAAGGGGGAGAGAGAGGGAGGCAGTGAGAGAGTAAGATAGATTAAAAGAGAAACGGCAGAGAGACGAGGGAGAGAGTGAGAAAAGCGACGTGAGGAGGGGAGGTGGAATGCCAGGCTGGCAATCTTGCTGCATTATCTGCCTGCCAGTACAGCAAGTGTAAAAGGAAAGGAAGGCTAGAGGAGACTGAGGGGAGATCTGCAGGAAGATGCTGGGATGTGAAAGCCCTCTAGGTAACAAGAGAAATTCTAGCATGTGATGAGTGTGGCTGGTGTTTAGGAGCTCATAGCTCGGTTTGAAAACGCAGACCTTTTGTGTGTTCAAGCTTTAGGTCTGTGGAGCTCCAGCTGGATGGATGTTGATTTTTATCTGTCTGACTGTCTTTGTAGCTGCTCGCAGAAGATCCAGGGCTCCTCCTTTAACTGTGATTGTTGTTGAAGCTATTTTTTGTCTCAGCCTAGATAGCAGCTAATAGTGTCTCTGCCTTAAGGCAAGAAGTCTTCATCAGTTAGTCAGTGGAGTTCGGTGCATTCATGCTGGGTTTCTGATTCCAGGAGCTTCTTGTGCATAAGGTGACTTTTAACTGACCCAGATATCAGAAAGCATAGAGCAGCTGGTGGCTTCACAGGGTCACGGCGCAGTTTGGTTGCTGTCAACGAGCAATCACCTATCCATGCCCAACTTTATTTAAATTCCACACCTAGAAGCTCAGGTTTCTTTCTATTCTGTGCATCGGAGTACTGAGTTGCTATTTTAAGTCATTATGCCTTCCAGGTCCCATTTTTAAAATCCTAATATTGTTAGCTTGAATAAGATGTTAACGTTTGAAAGTTGTAGAGAAGAACGAGACCAGCCGTGACACACCTTAGTAGCAGAGCTAAACCTCTGCGAACATGTGCTTTCTCCTGCCGGGTGCCATTAAAACCACTGGACACCAGTGTCTCATTAGAAGACTTCCAGCCCCTTTCAGGCAGCACTGCTGCTCCCTGCTGCAGAGATTGAATCGGGCCAGCCAATGGACATCTGTTGTTAAGGGAGAGCCAGCATGGGGGAAACACACCACACTAGAAACGAGTCTCTGTATTTCCTCTCTGCTGGCGTGCTATTTTAAGGACGATGGTGCTCCGCCTCAATCGGAGTTGAACTAGTAAAGAAGCCACAGCTTCTTTAAGGTGTTAAAGCACAGCCGGTGTGAAAAAAGGCTTTGGTTTTACAATTGAACTAGACAAAAGCAGGGCGCCTACAACAAGATGAGTGGACACAGGTAAGACTCTATGGTTCATCCCTTCAAGCGGCCCGTGTCTTTTCACGTTACAGCCAACATGGTTCACTCCTGGGCAAAAGCAGAGTGAATAAGAAGAGGGAAAAAGGCTCCAGTGCTTTGTATCCTAGTGGAATATATTAAGTCAAATTGATTCCAAGGTGGCTTTTATTCCCAATAACATCTGTATGTTTTTGTTACATAAATATACAGACCGCGAGTATTCATATTAAAAATGCTCCTTTCTTTTCTCTGCAGCATTTTCAGCTGGCATTGATCGACTCCAATCTGTGCACTTTGTCCAAAGCTGAAAGTAAGTAATAAACCTGTAGTTTTAACCGCTCTGAGTTAAAGCAGTCATACTCTGCTGTGTAGTAAAGTGTAGCATTTAGATTTAATATACCATCTTCTAAGCACCTCTCAGAAGAATATTTCTGCAGAGCAGCTCTTCTTCTCTTCTGCTGTTTCCCTGCTGACTGCCCAAGTCTGGGGTTGCCTAGGAGACAGCACAAGGAGACGGAACTGGAACGGCGTTCAAACACACTCCACTTGCACGCAGTGATTTCAGATTACATGTATACTCCGGAGAGAACATCATACTCCCCCAGCCGCCCGTCTGTTTTCCATACTGTAGTCTTCATTCATAGATCTTATAGAGGTGAATATTTAATGCACCAGATTGTTGTCATGGTAAACTAATCATTTTGTTTTTACTGTCCCCCTACAGTTCAGTTCCATATTGCTCATTTATATGAGATCCAGGTAAGAAAGCAGTTTAGATTCATTCTACAGTATTTCAGTGCATCAGGGCATTTAGTGTAGTTAAAAAAACTTTTCTTTAAAAAAATACAACAGTTTTTTTTAAAAATTCATTTAATTTTACTATCAGTGCTTTGGAACAAATGAGTGTTCGTGTTAACTTCAAGTTTTAAAGGTTTTTTTTTATTAATATAAAAGCAGTTGATCATCTATGAATGATCCAACTCACAAACTGATATTTATTTGGAAATCAGCATGTTTCCATCCACATCTTTTAAATGTCAAATTTTTGTATGGAATTTTTTGACATGTTGAGCAGAGGTGGGAATCCTTGGGCACAATTAGATTTGAATACAATTCAGAGTGCTGCAATGTGGTTATAAAATGATTGATACATTTAGATTATCTAAAAAAAATCCTTTGAACACTGATTTATATATTTTCAAGCCTATTTAAGAGTGCATAATATTAAATGTCAAAAAACTCAGACTTCTTACTGACAATTAGCATATACGCTAACTTGATATTGAAAACACAATAGAAAAGCTAAGCTTGTTTTTAAAGTTCTTTCTGAAGACAGTCATTCTATAATAAATTCAACAATTATTTACAGACAAATTCTTCAGGCTTCAGCAAAGAAAAGATGAAAAAGATGTGAAGATAGACTGAATTTAACAGCTGGAAACAAACAAGAGCAACAAGAATGAACTTCAGAACATAAATGTGCAAGATATGGATTGGGGCAGAAATGTTGAGCATCAAATAGGGTTGGGCAACAGGCAAAAATTTTGGATGGGCCAACGTCAGTCTAAGCACCAGTGATTGGCAATATATTGGCTTCATGAATGTCTCTTTTTTTTGAGAAGGGACTACTGGGAAATACCCTGTTTCTTACAAGTGTGGAAGAAGGTTTTTGTGGTATAAAAGAACACCATGTCACTGTTATGGGATCATGTTAGTTTTAAGCCATGGAGTCACTCAAAATATTTGACAAGAATTAGACCAAATCTGTGCAACCAACACCGAGTTGACATTAAGAGCTTCAGTCAGCTTTGTTTTACTGACAACAGACATGAGTTGAATAAACTTTTGAACTGACTAGACATGGTGACCAGTTAGACTAATACATTCACAGCCCCTCAGCACCATTCAGAGGCTCTGCATTCTGAAGGCATAAAGGCAAGGTAATGCATTGGGTTGAGGAAACGGCTACAAATTTAACAAATCAGCTGAAAGGAAGAAAACGCCGTTCAAAATTCGTACTTGCAAAATGAAACTCCCAGGCAGAGTTTCACACATAGTGTATCAGTAAGCAGACTATTGTAACTCTTGTAATTGTTTTTTACAAATACAAATCTTTTTTTTTTTTACACACAAATTCTTATTTACACATGCACAAAGATGAAATTCTCAGACAGTTTGGTTTACAAGGTTACAAAATGTAATTCACGACTACGCGTTCTGATTTCCAACCACAACATATTTGAGTGGAATTTGTGCCCATAGCTGCAGTTGTCAGAGCAGTGCACACCCACAGAGAAAACCAACAGTTAACGTGTTCAGGTGTAAAAGTGAGCGTAAAGGGGAAGGACTGCTGCTCATCGGCTGCCCCTTTCACCAATAATGTTAGAGACCACTTCCTGCACATGTTGCACACTAACATTGTAAATGAATAAAATGAACTGGGGGCACAGATGTGCCAGCAGTGCCCTTCTGAGACTGATGCGTTTCCAACTTTACACATATGTTTAATAACAGAATTACTAAAAACATAGAGGCACTCAGGAGCTTTGTAGAACTTAGAGGCTTATTTATTAAAAGTTGATGTTAAGAAAGAATTTGCCGCACTTTGGCGGAGCTTTTCAGCCACAGTGTATGGGAATTTGATATATCCAGGCATCATATGGATACGGCTGGCATGGTACAACTCGGGGACCGGCCAGCTCACTCTGAAAGGCGGTTTTAAACTGGCACCGACAGCTTCTCCTAGTTTCCCTCTATAACACAGGGGCCAGTTCAGTGCAGATAAAAACAAATGGCCCTGGGACTCTGAATCCTAATCTGCCAGCAGGTGGGTGTGATCTCTGAAAACACACTCCCGTCTTAATTCTTCTATTGGTGACATTCTCCAGCAGTGCCAAAGCTGTCATTATTCCACAGTTAGTTATCTATGGACATGTGTGATTGTTTACACCCTGATGACTTTAGGAATCATCGCACATGACTTCTTTTGAATTGGTACGCTGATTTGACAGTTTTTATTTTTCTCAGTGAGAACGGAAGTGCCCCTTAAACAATTCACATGCATCTTCATGAGCCTGAGCTGTATGTGTGCCTCCCAAGCATGCAGCCACTGATGCGTGTTTGGCTACATCTACACATAACAACAATGGAGGACACTTTGCAGTTTGCAGTGCGTTGAGGTTGTTTTAATCAATCATCACCTTTATTTAACTAGATTAAAACTAATAATTGAAATCAAGATCTTTTAAAGGGGTGACCTGGCCAAGAGGTCATAGTCATAAAACAATGATCAAAAAACAAGTAATAGTACAGGAAAAAACACACAATCACTGTATTTTTACCTGCATAAATGGTTTCCAACTTTAAGTGAAGAGGTGTGGCATGATAATGACTTTACCAGTGACTTAAAACACAGACAATGGTTAAAAGTGTAGGCAATATAAAAAACCCCCAGTAATGTTAGAAACCAGACAATTAAAAACACAAGTAACAGTTAAATACAGGCAATGGTTCAAAACACAGGCAACATTTAAAGGTATCACTGACTCTCTCTTTCAGGATAGAACAAAAAGCTCCAAAAGAAATGAGGTCTGGGGGTTTTTGATCAGCCTGTAGGGAGTTCCATGTCTAGGCCCCTCCATCAGTCTCAGCCGTTGTGTCCTTGGGCAAGACACTTCACCCACCCTGCCTACTGGTGGTGGTCAGAGGGCTCGGTGGTGCCGGTGTGATGGCAGCCCGCCCCTTGCCACCATCAGCGCGTGAATGGGTGAATGATTGACTGGAGTGTAAAGCGCTTTGGGGTCCTTGGACTAGATAAAACGCTACACAAGTGCAAGCCATATACCATTTACAAAGCTGAACACTGAATTTGTAAGGCGTGTTGTATGGGGGTAAATGTGGTCCAGTTTTATCGATCAGTTTTAAACCGTAAATGCTCAAATTCATGAGAAAACATGTTTAAATGCCTATTAAGTTTAGAAAACCAAATGAAGTATTTTTTTTTGTAGTAAGGCGAGCTTCAATACTTTGTAGTTTGATACTGTTGACTAAAACTGTTTGCATGGCGTCAGCACATTCTCACAGTAGGGCAAATCGTTGCATATATTTATACACACTTTCATGCCACATTCATCTTGATACGTCCCCAGTTGTGCGTGGAACATCTATTTCTGTGCGTGAGCACTTGTTAATACATGGGGCCTCAAGATGCTCTCAACATGTTCGATACTGTTGACTGTCGTCTCTGAACAGACTCAGTTTGCGTTTTCTGTCTGGCCTCTTCTTGGCTTGATGAAAATCATTAGTTCAAACTATAAGTGAGAGCTTTTCTGACTTATACACCTCAGCTGGAGGCGTCTTTATTGCTTGCACACAGGAAGAGTCAGGACTGTGTGTGCATCAGCATGTACTGACCCATATATAGATTTTTTTTTTCCTAGCTTTAAAAATCAGTAAAAAGCAATGCTGTTTGTTTTTAAAGAATAATAAACATTGCTTAAGCTGATAAGACTAATAAGATAACACTAAGCCATCCACTTTTAATAATATCTGTCGCTACTAATTCAAACTCGGGTTCAACAAGGTCGTCGAACAAACTGGCAGCTCAGGTTTCCCTAAAATACAAAGCATGCCCTGCAGTCAACACACACTTAAAGCTGTGTGTGTGGTCATTATCAGTCTGAGGAGAAGCTCAGAGTCTTTGTCTGTGGCCAGATAGAGCCATAAAACCCTGTCCCTCCTGTCTGGCTCTAACAACCTGACTGTCTCTTTCTTTTTCCGCCCTGCCTCTTTCCCTGCAGAAGAAATACAGAGCAGCAAAAGAGGCATATGAAAATCTGTTGCAGACAGAAAATCTTCCTGCACAGGTGAAGGCAACCACACTTCAACAACTTGGTAAGTGCCTCTTTCTTTTAAACCATCACTTACAGCTTCACAAATAAAAAGTAACATATGTTGCTGACTAAAATACGCCTCAGCATTTTTTCCTCTCTGCTTTGTGCGGCAGCACAATGTTCATGTTTTATGCATCATTGCAGTTTAAATAAGACTTTTTTTTTTGTGCTGTGCAGAAGTGGTGCTTTGTTCCCTGCTGATTACTATTTCATGTTAAATGGTTTTCTGCAGTTTTGGGTTAAGCACATGCCATGGAACTGATTTTTTTTTTTTTTTTTTTTCTTGTTTTCTTCCCTCACCTTGAGAAAAAATGTGTAGGGTTCAACTAAACTAAATCTGCGGATTTTTAGATTTTGAGTCATTTTAGGAATCTGTTTTCCCCTTAGATACAGTGGGTACGGAAATAATTCAGACCCCTTTAAATTTTTCACTCTTTGTTCAATTGCAGCCATTTGCTAAAATCAAAAAAGGTCATATTATTTCTCTTTAATGTACACTCAGCATCCCATCTTGACAGAAAAATAAACAAATGTAGAAATTTTTGCAAGTTTATTAAAAATGAAAAACTGAAACTCTGAAAAAAGAGGGTAATGAAAACGGATGGTTGGATGCACCAGGGTTTTCACGAGGATAGAGTTTCAAGCTTAATACCATTACTGAAGAAAACAATTATACTATTTTCAAACACTGTGAGAGTAGAAAAAAAAGGGAATTGTTCTTGTTGGAGTTTCTTTGGGAGAACGCCAAGAACACAAAGTTAATATTTCTAAGTACAAACATGGAGTACAGACAGCAAAGTGAGGAAATGTAGTTTTGTGTTATCCAGCAGTCTAAGCAGCCTGTAGCAACATAACTAAAGGGATAGCTCAGGGCAACCCTTGGTTTATCCCTAAACTATGGGTTAAAAAAAGTTTTCAAAACTTAGTCTTAAGAGTAGACATGGTATCTGCCCTACAAAGTTTAGAAGCTGAACAATACAAGCTTGGTACAGTGCCAAGATGTTCCGGTCTTGTGCCAGTGCGCCGATAAGGAGTCAGTCAGAGTTAGAGCAGCATGTTAGCTTCTGGAAGCTGACAACAGGAGGACAGGCCTGACAGAAAGCCTAATTTATTATAAAATGTGCACAAAAACTGTTACTACTGAAGGTAGAAACAAAAACGATTTCTTTCACCTTTAGAAGAAAAGCACAAAGTACAAGCAGACAATGAAGGCACGTGTGGAGGACACAAGTAGATTATATTAATCGTGAGGAGGACTTTAAATTATAGGAAGACCAGGAGGTTTATGGAAATTACCCTTACATTATTTGGTCAAGATTTTAATGACTGTCCAGACAATGTTTCTATTTTTTATAAAAGGTCACAGCGAAGCATGCCTGTCACAAACTGAAGAAAAACTACCTCACGCCACGAGGACTAGGGGTGGTCTGCCATATCGTTTCACTTTTCTCAGAGTGGCTGTGTGTGTGTTCTGCTTGGTATGAATTTGGTTTTGTGAAATAGTTGAAAGGCACAGAGGAGATGTTTAAGGCTGCTTCATTTGAATTGTGTGTCTGTGGTAAATACCACCGGCCTCTATGTCTGCTTTTTCACCATTACTGTTTGTATTAAGCTTTGTACATTGGATACGTGCTTCATTTCAGACAGGTGTGCTTGTTTTTACATTACATATGTTGTTTGTAAATTGAGGTACATCATTCTGCTCTCTCCTATATTAGGATACAAGTCCTACTAACTGGTTTTATTAGTTGAATGTTAAGGACTAACCTCTGAGCTTTTATCATGCTTTCCAGGCTGGATGCATCACACAGTAGAACAGCTTGGAGATAAAGACACCAAGGACAGCTATGCCATCCAGTGTCTGCAAAAGTCTCTAGAAGCAGACCCAAACTCTGGCCAATCCTGGTACCTTCTCGGCAGGTATGACAAAGAAAAACACGAGTGTTTTGTGTGCGAGATCCCTCAATTCCGAAATTCTTGGTACACTGTGCAAAATGTACATGAAAGCAAAATGCAATGATTTTTAAATCCCATAAACCTACATTTTATTTATGGTTAAACATAGTAAAGATGTCAAATGCTTAAACTAATAAAATTGGCAAAGATTTTCTGAATTTTATGGCAGCAACACATTTTTAAAAAGTTGGGACAGGGGCAACAAACGGCTGTAAAAGTAAGTGGTATGAAAAAGAAACAGCTGAAGAAGCAATTTGCAACTATTTAGGTTAATTGGCAATAGGTCAGTAAGAGGACTTGGAATAAAAACATAATTTCAGAAAGGATGAATCTCAGAAGTAAACATGGACAGAAGTTCACTGTTCAGCAAGACTTTGCATCTAAAAATGGTGAAGGAATTTCTAAATAATGTTCCCTAGTTGAAAATTGGGAAGACTTTGAATATTCCGTCATCTATAGTTCATATATCATTAAAAAATTTCAAGAATATGTGGAGAATTAAGGCTGAAAGTCAATATTGGAACCCTGTGATCTTCGGCCCCTCAGGCGGCACCAGATTAATAACGGGCCTGATTCTGTTATGGACATCACTGCATGGGCTCAGGAACATGAGCAAATCATTATCTGTAATCACAGTTGGCTGTGCCATCCACAAATGCTGACTGAAGCTCTATCACGCAAAGAAGCCATATGTGAACTCCATCCATCTTCTCCAAAACCAAAGCTCTCTGAAAATGGACTGGGGCAAAGTCTTCCATACTAAAGATTAGAGGGACTGTCCAGCCTGTTATCAGAGCACAATTCAAAGGCCTGCCTCTCTGATGTTATTGGCAGTACCTATGCCATGAGCAGATTACACATCTGGAAAGGCACCATCAGTGCAAAACAACTGTATGCAGGTTTCCTAGCATACTCTCTTATCCATATGTCTTTTTCAGGGACGGCCATGCCTGTTTCAGCTAAACAGTTGTAAACCTCATACTGCGTTGATTACAACATGACTTCATAATAGAATAGTCCGAATGCTGAACTGGTCTGCCTGCAGTTCAAACCCCTCACCACCTCTCAACATTTGACGCATCACGAACTGGACAGAAAGTCCAGCAAAGATGACCCCGGGCTGTTTGAACAACTAGAATCAAACAAAGTCTCTTCAGTTCCTACACATCTACAGACTGTTGTTAAAAAGGAGGGGATTCTTAACAGTGGGAAACACGGACTCGTACATTTTCTTTTTAGATGTGTTACCGCCATTAAATTCAAAATTACCCTTTTTCCCCCTTAAAATTTTACAAAGTCTTAGTTTTGACATTTGATATGTGTACTATCAATTAGTGCTGGCCGATATGGAAAAAATCCTATATCACGATATGGATAATTTTATATCACGATAACGATATATATCACGATATACACCAATTACGTACGTTGTCAGTTATTCTCTGAAAAATATGAAAAAAAAATCTAATTTCTTACCTTTTTCAAGCTTTATTTCGAAGTGACATTTAACGGAACTTTCACAAATGAGATCTGCTGCATTTTAGTGCAGCAATATATATGTACCAAATGACAACAGACTCTTATTATCTTCGACCGGCTATAGTTTTACTTTTCAATCAATCAATCAAATTTTATTTGTATAGCACATTTCAGCAGCAAGACATTTTCACAACTTTCCCCGGCTCTTTTACAACTTGTTTGACCTTGCACTTTTTGGATTGTTAAATATTCTTTTTCGTGTTTCTTCTTTAAGTGATAGA
>NC_051435.1:25801039-25812423 GCF_001649575.2 Kryptolebias marmoratus | reverse complement strand
TATGCAAAGTGACAACACTAATACATTCGACGTTATGAAATATTTACATGAATCATTGATACAATTATGATAGAAACGATAGAAGAAAATATATCACGATAGACACTTTTCTATCGTCCCCACGATATGGATCGTTATATCGCCCAGCACTAATATCAATAATAAAATATGAATAAAACATGGATTTATGAGATTTGCAAATTGTTGCATTCTGTTTTTCTATACGTTTTACACAATGTCCCTACTTTTTTGGAATTGGGGTTATATATTATACAATACAAACAGATATTCTAAAGACCTCTGTGACTAATGCAGTTACATGTTGAATATGTTTCCTTTACTCCTAAGCAGAATCCTGTGAGCATCAACTGCTGATGCACCCAATGATCCTCTTAAACATTTTTTTTTTTTTTTGGGTTATAAAAAGACTGAAATACAACCTTTTTTTTCTTGTTCCTTAAAGTTCAACTTTTTTATACACCTGTCCTAAGACAGGACACGTTCTGATATGGTGCCGTCTGTCTGTCTGTGTGTGGAAAATGTCTTGTCCAATCTCTGAATATATAACCCTGTAAGATAAATATGTCAAACTGCACAGCTTGATACCTCATGGGTCGAGAATGATCCCTGTTCATTAAACGGGTCACAGGTGACCCGTTTGTGAAAATATCTTCTATGTTCCAGCTTCATATCTGAGGAACATGGCAATGTCAAACCCTTTGCTCCCTAGATTATGGAGTATTATGTACTATTGGTGGTACTCTTGTTTGCATAATTTATGCTCCACAAATCCAGAAAAGGTTAAAACCAAAAACAGCTGGACTTCTATTCTGTATCTGAAAATGTTTTTGGTTTTACCGTGTCCTGGATGACTGAGAAGCTGCACTAGCACATTTATATTACACGTTTACAGGACAGGTTTGTACTTTGATGTCAAAAATGTCACAAAAATCAGCTGTAAAAGTTCAGCTTTCAAATTGGAAATAAGTAGGAATTCTGCAAGATAAAGTTGGTTGATCTTTTCTGTAAAGATTAACATTTGTGTTCTGTGCTTGAATCTCCTATGTCCTCTGACATCTGTTACTTCCAATTTTACTGTATTTATCTTTTCTGGTCTGGTTTACAGCAGTAATGTTGTGGTTCTGTTGAATGTCTCAGTAACTGATTATAAATTCTCGCTGGTGTTGATTTCTGTCCTGCTTACAGTAGTTTAGTTGATGTAGTTTTATTTTGAGAACTGACTGCATTCCTCTTACGGTTCCTCTGTTCAACTTGAGGCTTGTGTCAAAGCTAATTTTGAGTAAAAAAAAAAAACAGTGAAAAATGTGACACATTTTAATTGAATTAATTAAATACGTGAATCTGACTGCTGGAGATGGGCACCGGCTCCCCGCGACCCGGAATGGAGAAGCGGGTTAAGAAAATGGATGGATGGATGGAAATATGTGAATCTATTAAATCTGTGTAATTTGATTTAGTCCCTTATTAAACTAAAGGCAACTCATGAAAGTAAAATTAATAGCTTGGCATAAAAAATATTGTTTGTTAGGTTCACATAAGTATCAAAAAGCCCATAAACATTTTTTTGTTGTTTATTTCTCATCTTCAGGTGCTATTCCAGTATTGGTAAGGTGCAAGATGCCTTCATCTCCTACCGTCAGTCCATTGATAAGTCTGAGGCCAGTGCTGACACCTGGTGCTCTATAGGGTAAGAGCAAAGTGTCCCATTTATTGTCGAAGAGAAAAGGTTTATATTCTGGGGTGAATGTATGAGGAAGGGAGAGTAAAGCTTTCTTTCCTTGCAGTGTGCTCTACCAGCAGCAGAACCAGCCTATGGATGCTCTGCAGGCCTACATCTGTGCCGTTCAGTTGGACCATAGCCACGCCGCTGCCTGGATGGACCTTGGTACTCTGTATGAGTCCTGTGGTCAGCTGCACGATGCTATGAAGTGCTACATCAATGCTACACGCAGCAAGGCCTGTCTCAACACTGCTGCCCTCACTCAGCGCATCAAACTGCTGCAGGTGGGTTGGCCAAATGCCCGAGATGTTCCCGAGTATTTCAGTGCGTGTGCATTAAGGTGTCGTGTTGACTGCCGAGACTTGCCAAAGCATTCAGCTTTTGGAAATGCAGATTGTGTTTTGTGATTTTTTTTAAGTTGTGACCACAGAAATATGAATAATTATTCATATTGGTGTGTTTTTATTTCCTCAGTTGATTTTGAAACATACATTCATGGCATTGATCATTTCTGTTCAATTATGTACAGTTTCACCAACTTCAGAAATAATAATAGACTTTGTAGTGCCTCTCTTGTTCAATCCAAGATCAGCACTAAAGTGTGTGTTTTACACAATTTCTCCTAGGCTCAGTTGTGTAACCTACACCCAGGTAGTCTGCAGAATAAGAGTAAAATGCTTCCTTGTATTGAGGAGGCATGGAGCCTTCCCATCCCTGCAGAGCTCACGTCCAGGCAGGGGGCCTTGAACACTGCACAGGCACAGCAGGTGAGAACCATGGCTTGCACGGCCGGCCAAAACTGACTTCTAGACCAAAAGAGAAAATGGGACCTAGTCAGGTGGAACTGGAGCAAGGCCCATATTGTAATATTTCTAATTGCCAGACAGGAGTTTGCCGTTACCTTTTTTTTCCCCTTCAAATTACACCTTTTTAGAATTTAAAACATTTCTACACAAGGACTCATTTTCTTCCCAAATTTGCAGATTTTTTTTTTGCAAGGATGCCCAAATATTGTGCATTCATTAAAATGTTTTTGGCAAGCTTCAAAGCTGAACCTGCATGCTTAAAGTAAAAATAGTGTTTAGGAATTTAAATTCTTTTATGTGTTTTTCTCACAATAACGTGTTTCCTTTAATTTTATCTTTTGGAAAATGGCTTATAAGGTCCTAAAGGTGCTATCTTACTGGGCTGTGACTGCTAATAATTGCCTCAAACTGTGGGGAAAATTGTGAGAAAATATTCCGATTTTTTTGTTGCGATTAGCAAACTGTGCAGCCGCTTTGTGAGCTGCCAACTCAGGGAAATCATTACCTTTTCTTGTGTTTATGGCTTCCAAAACGGTATTCTAGACCGTGTACATTATTTTTTGTTCACCTTCACCAACATCGTACCCACGCTGGAGGTCTGCTGTAGGACGCTTTTGAAATTAAAACCACTTTTAAAAACTGGTGTGTTTTTTAGACTTGTATCAAAATACAGCTCTGGCACTCCAAAGATGAGATGGAGACTCGTGAATACATTCAGATGAGTTCAGGACACTCGTGTAGGAAAACGATTTGTTGCGCCAGTTTTTCGATCGTGGTCAAAACTGCGTGCTTCTGCGACTCACTTGAGGAAATTGAGAACCACCACAATTGTTGCTCGCCAGGTTTCACAGCCCAGCGCGATACTACCCAACCTTTCCCACCCCGTTCTCTACAGCCGGATGACTTTACCCCCCACCCCGTCCCACCCCCCAAAAGTTTACAAGCTTCTAAAGCACAAATAATAAAATGAAAACCTAATAGAAAGGCTTCATATTTAGTCAGATCTGCTGAAACATTCCCCCGTTTAGTTTTGCCGTTGTCTGCTGCAGAAAAACGGATGGGGAACATCTTGAAAATAAAGCAGGGATTCAGAATATTTAACTGTTAATTTCTGATCACAAACAATGCAGAATGTGGTAATGAAAACAAACTATTTGAGCTTTGACGTTGCCATTTGACACAGTGAAACACTGCTTTTTCAAAATGACCTTTTTATCTGTAACGCGTCCACAAAAAGGAACCAGAAACCAGAAACAAGTCATAGAGCATGTGCATAAAGCTTATTCTCTGGATTTGAACGTTAAGCACAAGAAGACGAGGATGCCCTCGGGTCCAAGGTTAGGTTCGAGTCGGGGGCTATGATACTATTGTTTTCAAAAGGGCTGTCTACACAAAAATGCAAGGGTTGCATTTTCACCACTTTTGGGTTCCTACATGGCTGAAACAGTAACCATAACAATAACACCCCCTAAATGAGCTTGATCTACTGAAGACTTGAGATTTTTCCAAGCTTTTCAGCTCATGTTTTTCACAATGACTGTGGCAGAGACTATAAATGCTGCAAAGACGACACATCAATGGAAGGCATAGCACTAGTGGAGTTTCTCAGTCAGGGTAAATCCAAAATAAGCTTTAAAAAGACCAAAACAATTGTATTTTTATTCCGCAGTTTAAGCCGTTTCACTGCTCATCCGAGGAACTTTATCAGTTACAAAATAATTAAACAAACTACAAAATAGAAGTCCAATTGTTTTTGTTTTATCATCTTTTTTTTTTTTTTTTTGGTCACCATGGCTTCTGTAAAAACCCAAACAGCATTACAGATAATTACTTCGTTTTTAATTCAGTTAGTTCAACAATTTTTTTTTTAACATATAATAGTTAGGTAGAAAATCCTCTGTTAACAATCCTTTTAAAATGGAATCAGATTTAAGAGAACAGTATAAACCACCACCACACGCCCACAGTGGGGTCCCAAACAACAACTATAAAACTATAAAACTGAAGAATAATGAGCATGCTGATGCACTGGCACCCTTAAATATGTTCATCAGCCCGTGTTCATAGCATTACAGTATTAAAGCTAATCCATGTTTTCATCAGAGTATTGTCATGCATCATTTGTTGAAATAAAATTCACATGCATGGATATGTGTGGTGTTTCCGTTTTCCTTCAGTGTCATTGTGCAGAAAGGTTTTAGTCCTAGTGTGGTGTCACTGTTTCAGGTCATTTTTCTTTGCAAAAGCCAACTTCCAAAAGGTTTTTGCTGTTAGTCTGAAGTGTCCCTCAAGGTCTGTCTATACTGGATTTCCAGGCCTGTAAGGGGGAGGGAGGCCAGTCTGCCAGCAATCACACAGACCCACAGGCCAGTCCTGCCAAGAAGAAACGTACTGCCAGTCCAGTAAAGGTACAGCAAAGATGCATCACTGTCCCCGTTCCTAAAGGGTGGAACATGAAAAGAGCAAACCTTGTCGTTTGGTTTTCTCTGCAGGAAGCTGCAGACTCCTGGGCAAATGGCTCCACTCAACAGCAGATCCTCAGCTGGTACCTAACGCCACAGAAACTTCAGGTAAGAAAATGGCTCAGTACTGAAACAGTTTCTCATTTGTACTTAGTGTTGCTCAGCATGTTGTTCCCTCCTTTGTTATAATTTTGGTGGCATTGTGCTCCAGATGTGGAGCAGGTAGATTTGTCTTCAAAGAAAGTCAACCCCCCCGACTGTCTCATACAACTGTTGTCATATTTTACATGTAAAGAAGACATTATCTTTATATTGCTCCAAACCTTGTGTGTACATTTGAAACCAGATGTTTACATTGTATAAAAAACAATTATTTTTCCTATTGTCTGGATATAATTAAGATTAAACTTTTCCTGTTTAAGGTCAGTTAGGATACCCAAAGTTATTTATATTTGTTAAATACTCCAATAATGAAAGAGAACTTTTCTGAGAATCTTCTGCTTTTTTTTTGTTTACACTCACTAAGATTACTATGCCTTTTAATCGATGATGGATTTGGAAGCTTTAGATGGGTTAGTTGACAACATTTGAGTTCATTGGAGGCACACTTAAAACACTGCAACACCATGGGACCTAAGGCTTATATCCTTATTACATAGACTCTGGTTCTGAAAACACAACATGGTTTTCCACTAAATTAGGATTGGTTGGCTTTGGTTCTCTTCATTAAGAAAGGACAGGGATACTTGGTCTATCAATATATATCTGCATGCTTTATTGCATCTGAAATCATCGTTTCAATATTCAGTAATATTATCCCAATTGCAGGTTTTTTAATATCATGCAGACCTTGTGCAGAATACTTTTAAACAAAGAAATCATTTATGCTGCCATCTCTTCTAATGAAATCTGGTTCCTGCACTGTTGTGAAATGTACAGCAGCTGGATCACTTACGGACCAACCGAGCCAACCTCAAGCCTCCTCAGCTGCAGATGCTTGAACAGCTGGAGAACCAATTCACCCTCATGCAGCAACATAAGCATCAGGTACTAAATTGTTTGTACCTAATAACTACCGCTTGCTTACACACAAACCACTTCTTTGAGTTTTTCTCTCTGCTTCTCCTGTGGATCAGACAAGGCAGCAGGCAGCAGCGGGTAGTCAACTACAACCCAACCTTTCCAACGGTCCTTCAGCTGAGTCCTCTCCCCAAACAGGCCTCCCCCATACCTCTCCTGTCAATCACACAGCCAGCCGATCCCCGTGTGTCCCTCAGCCCGCAGCCAATGGTTCCTGTTTTTTGAGTCCTTCTGCGGGGCTGCCAGGACACCTGGATGTGAAAAATCATAGCCCAGTCTTGGGAGGTGGCGGTGCGAGCAATGGAAACGTGCCTTACCCGCAGCAGAATTCTCTACCTCACACCTGCACAGGCGCCAGTCACCCCAGCACCAGCAGCACTACTAGTAGTCCTAGTCCTGCAGACGAGACATGGAGGAGCCAGCAACTTAACACTACCACTCAGGTAATTCATCAGGATCGGGTTTATTTTTGAGAAATTCTTACTTTTTAAACATTTTTGGTGTTTTGTATCGATCTACACACCCTTCTTTCTGTTCAGGGGCTTCAAAAAGGTCCAGGTTCACATTTGGCAGGTCCTAATGGAGAACCCACTTTCTCTTCTTCCTCCTCCTCCCCTCAGACATCCTCCTCCTCCACTGGCATTCTGAATCAGGTTGGACATTGCTCTGGGCGCTGCACTGCCTCTTCCTCAGCCTCTTCTCTGTCCCCCACCTCTCCCCAGACAACGCCCAACCACTTGTCCTCACCTCCCCACTCTGCTACTACCTCAGGGGTCCACACCAAAGACACCACGCCTTCTGGGGGCAGAAATGGCAGCAGTGCTGCTGCCACTTTGCCATCAGGTCCAGAGCAATCTGGAGGGGCTTCACACAGCCCTAGCACTACCCCCGCGCAGGGATTGACTAATCACGTCCAACTGCGGGTGACGGACAGCTCCTCCAGCCTGTCGCAGCCTGGTTCTCCTGCCCCAGGCGCGCTCAGTTCAGACAATCCTCAACTCTCAGCCTTTCTAAAGGGAAAAGCCAATGCTAGCAGTAATGACAACAACAAATGCCACAGTAACCACAGAGGGTTTTCCTCTGACAAAATCAACAACGTCCATCCAACTCTCCAGAACAGCAACACCAAACCGCTTTCAGAGACACCTTCTCCACTTCTCGCCACTGCAACACCTTCCCCTTCCACCACCAACAGCCTCTCCTGCCTTAACAGCCAGTCCAGCTCCAATAGTCAGGGCCTCATGCTTAATGGGACAGAACTGGAGGATTCCCAGAGCCCTCTGAAGATGGAGCCTTCTGGATCGGTTCACAGATGCACGGCCCCTGCTTCTCCGGCCCCCTGGTCCTCAGTTTCCATCTACCCCAGTTCCAGTGATGTACTCAAAGCTTGCAGGTAAATGGCTCATTAATAAAGTATGAATATGCAATTTTTTAAAAAATGGTTCAGGTTAGATTTGCACTGTGGGAACACATCTTCATGAAACATTGGCACACTGCAAAATGATCAAATTTCACTTGTGTCAGTTTGGCATTGCGTGGTTATTTACATTAAATTTTATTGTTATTTACAAATGTATTTCCCAGCTGCATCCAGAGGTCATTTCTGCTGACAAAAACTGTGCAATGCAAAACTGATGGCAGGGTAAAGGTTATAGTAATTACATTTGCATAAACCACCTTGAAGCTTTGACGTTTGGGGTTGTTTACAAATGCCAAATCTGTTTTAATACTGAATGTGGATTTTGTCCTCTTAAACAATGCCAATCTTTAAAAGTTTTACAGTGGTTCATGCAAACATTATTCAAATCTTTATATTGTTTGAATTTTGCTATTAGAGCTGTTTTAAGGCGGCAGCATTCCACTTTGATTCAAACTAAAGGCTCCAGCGTGCTCCATAAGAAGTCAGGAAGTCTGTGTTTGTGAGCCGTTTGTTTTCACACACAACGAGACACTCGGATCAGAGCTCCCAGGAAGCTCCTCCCTCCTCCTACAGCGTTAAAACAGGTTTCTTCCCTCCAGCTTCTCAACTCTCCTGTCCTTTTACAGATGTTTGCTTCCCTTACTGCAACCAGACGGGTTTATTAAACCCACTGAGACAGAATAATGAGTGAATGAAAGGAACATGTCCTGACACTGCCCAGCTGAGGCGGACTTCCTCCCAGCTGCCACAGCCACGAAGAGCTAACACCGTCTCCACTCAGTCTTTTTACGTTCATAGGTTTACAGGTTTTGTTGGAACAGTTGAGAAGACGGCTGTATTTTCTAACAGCCTCAGTCAGCTGCTTCTGAGAGGAGCAGATGAAGCAAATTAACTCCATTAAACACGCCCACAACAACTGACCAATCACAGAATACTTGGCACAAACGCCTGTGTGAAACAGTTCGGACAGGGTCTTGTGTCACGAAGTGGCGGGCGAAGCTGCAATGTGAACAAAAATGATGCAATTTTTGTCACACAACCACATGACAGAGCTGACTTTGTGACTTCTCATGGAGGATGGAAAGGCATTAACTCTTAGCTCATCAGTCCTGTTGGCCATAAACTCATCTTTTTCAAATTGAGGCCATTTAAAGAGCTATTTACAAGTGTTAGGTTATTATTTATGTTTAACTTTTACACAGAAACCTACTGGTTAAACTTTTTTTTTTTTTAAATGATGCTGGTAACAATAAAACATCAGTTTCCAGAACCTGTGAGTTTAAATGCTGCTTTATACAGAATGTATCCCTTTTTTCCCCTCTGGAAACTGGAAAAATGGAAAACCATTCTTTTGGAAACTCTGTTGATGATATGAAAGATTTTTAGTTTGGCTCAGAAGACATTTGCATTTGGATCATCCAGCACATTTGTTTTTAACAAGTCCAACCTTTCTTTGTGTTAAATAGATCAGTAGCAGTACAGTGTGCACAAGCAAGACATTTCCTGATTCTTTGTCTGATGTGTTTGTCGTCTTATTGACAATCCCAAATTGATGTCAGGAATTACATGCATTTATTGCAAGTACAGAGCTGTCATAATACCTGAAAGCTGTTACTGAGGCTCACGTTTTTGTTTCATCTCAAGGATTTTCTTACTCATTTCTAAAAGAAAGTCCAGCTCTCATGCGGGATCATCTGCTTCCCTGGGTTTAATAAGACAAAGATTACAAACAGCTAAGTTAGACTTGTTTTCCATGATGGTTACTTTTTCCACTGCAATACTTTTTTGTTTTTTGTTTTTAAACGACTTTTTCTGCTCATTTTCAGCCAAAAGCAATAGAATCTTTACTGCCATCTTGTGGCAAAATTGAGCATCGTAGCTTTTCTACATCAAGCCAGTGTTTCATTCACATTTTCAAGTACTACAGTCTTTAACCAAACTACTGAATGAACCTGTGGTGCCGTTTCCTGAAACTGTTCACCAACAGGCCAAATACTTTGTGTCTGCGACTCTCAGATTAACATGAACAGTTGAAATGACATCAGTTACCACACTAAGCTTTCCTCAGTTCCACATTGATCTCTGTCCCCCGTCACACTTTGGCTGCAGGAACCTGGGGAAGAACGGCCTGTTGACCAGCAGCGTCCTCCTGGACCGGAGTCCCCCTCCACAACCGCCCGGTCCACCTTCACCTCCACTGCCAAAGGACAAACTCAACCCCCCAACGCCCAGTATTTATGTATGTGCAGCCACACCACCGGAGAAGCATTTGTGATCTTCCCTGACATATCCCCCTCTCTTTCTGCTCACAGCTTGAAAACAAGAGGGATGCTTTTTTCCCTCCGCTTCATCAGTTCTGCACGAACCCTGCTAACCCGGTGACGGTCATCAGAGGGCTGGCTGGAGCGCTCAAACTGGGTAAGTCTTACTCCCAGTTTCCAACTTCATGTCTGTGTGGGAACATCACTTTAGGTGAAGTTTGCCGTTTCAACTGCCTGATTTGGATGTAAAACTGTCTGTGTCCACGTGTCTCTGTATCGCTGTCTGTCTGTTTCTTGTCTCTGATACAAAATAACTCAGCATGTTCACAGAAGATGACAAGAACAGCACCACCTGCAAGTGGAAAACATTACTACACATCTCTGTTCGTGTTTCATTCCCAACCTTTTCTTCTGTCAGTCGTGTCTTGTGTTTCTGTAAGACGGCTGTAAAGCTGAGCCCTCCCCCTTTCTGTCCCTCTCTCACAGCTGTTAATCAACAAAACAACAAATTTGTTCTTCGGGGCTTCCTAAAGAACAATTTGAGAGCCTCTCGGTAATTTTTTTTAAGGGAGTTGTGACATTTTTGAATAACTGTAATGAAATAAATGATCAAATATGAAAGAAACATTATTTTTTTGCATTGATTCTGTAGATTTTGTTTGTGTAGTTGTCGCTGTAAAACAGGCCATACAGGTTTTACTTTTAGGGACAAGACAGTCCAGAATATGGGGATGACAAATATAACAATCTTTTATAATGTGAATGTTCTTTAGTCACAATGTGATCACTGTGATAAAACTCCTAAAGCTTATCACTAAAAGGATGTTTTTGCATTTATGGAACATTGTGATATTCAAAAGGGTGACATTTTAAAATTTATAGCACAGGTAATTCTTTTCACAGTACAAAATAACTTTAAATTGCCTTTTTTTATTTGCTAGACTTACAGATTCCTGTCTTTAAATGACTATTTAATTCAAATGTATTGTATTACCCCTTCAGCTCTTGCAGTCATTTAATAGAATTTATTTGTCATATTTGATCATAGAATTACATTTATCATGGTACAATTACGCCATAGTATAGTTTCAAATATAGGCAAGCTTAGCAAGTTTAAATGGCCAAAACCTTGTTTATATTGCTAAAATCCCATGTAGAAATGAAATTTGCAAATATTAATGATAAACTACAACCACTTAAAACTGTCGCTCTCAAACAGAGAACATCATGAGGGTTTTGCAGTAATCTTGGGCATACAAATATACATTTTTAAGTGTTAATACAGTTTAATTACAAGAACTAAAGCCGCAGAAACAGCGAGTCTGACCCTCAAACAGGCTGTGCGCTCTCCCGTGGCAGCTACAGTCTGCCAGCAGGAGTTTGGTCTTGCAGGTCAGACGTGTCTGAATGCTAATGATTCGGGCTGCAACAACGAATTGATAAAATTCGATAATTAAAAGCGTTGGCGACAAAATTCATTATCGATATGTCGCGCAATTTATGCGTCACTAACGTTGTCGCGGAAACGGTGACGTCACCCGCAGCGCGTTTGCTGAACAAACTCCGTCCCAAATGTCATTGCTCCGTCTGCTCCGTAAAAAAAAAAAAAAAAAA
>NC_051435.1:25725136-25800696 GCF_001649575.2 Kryptolebias marmoratus | reverse complement strand
ATGCAAGTGAAGAGTGAGGCAACATTTAACTAAATTTACATCTACTTATTTATGTAATTAATTGTTTTAATGGTACTTGTAGTGTGTGTGTTTAATTGATTTAGTTGTAAGTTTTTTAGAGATGTGAAACACGGGTGGTAAATAAGCTGTTATTTTCTGCTTGAGAGCTAATTATATAAAGTGAGAATGTTGAATTGAATTTATATTGATTTATTTAAAAATAAGAAAGTAGTAAAAGTTTTACATCAACCTACTCCTTTACATACAGATAACTTTTTTATGTGGGCCAAAATGAATGACTAAATGAATGAATAAATTCCAAGACGACCGATTAATCGAGAAAATAATCGGCCGATTAATCGATTATTGAAATTATCGTTAGTTGCAGCCCTACTAATGATGATTCTCTGGATGCATTAGTATTTAAGACATTGTTAACTTTGAGATACAAAAGTCCCAAGGAGTTCAGGGGCATGGTGCAGGGGTTGATGTTGTATCCGTTTTGGCATAACGCTAGGAGAAATTCTGGCATTTGATCAGTTTAAGAGCAACAGTGTGATATTTAGCAATTCAATGTCTTTTTTTCTTTGGACTTCCATCAACAGTGGATCACCTCAATGGATAAAGTTCATTTTCACAGCTAAAGAGTTTGATGTCCTTGATGCTGCAAATGCAGATTCCTTTGATCCATAAATGAACCAATAGAGATTTAGTTCCCGCCTGAATCACATCCATGTTCCCAGTAAATTGGAAGGGAACAACTGTGTAATCCAGCATGCACGTTTCACTGTAGTGTGTTTGAGTCAGGGCCTTCCATCTGCTTGTTGGTCCTATTGTGAACATCTTCATAAGATTTGCTGTATGAATTCACTGTAGAGGTTTCCTAAAACACAAAAACATGTGTCAACCACCAACATATCACTGTGTATCACAGCACTGTTTGATGCATCTCTTACACAGACTTTGGGAATGATGACTTTAGAGAAAACTTCAAATTCAAAGAATTTTTTTTTTACAATGACAGGTGGACATAGCTGCTGACAGAGCATGTGAAAACCTTTTTATCATCATTTTTGGTGCATTTGTCTCTCTTTGTGTTGTACACACTCAGACTTGGGCCTGTTCTCCACAAAGACACTGGTGGAGGCCAACCCCGACCATCTGGTGGAGGTGCGAACCCAGCTGGCTCAGCCCACCGACGAAAACTGGGACCTCAGTGGCACCAGGAAGATGTGGCGCTGCGAGAGCAGCCGCTCCCACACCACTATCGTCAAATACGCTCAGTACCAAGCCTCGTCCTTCCAGGAGTCTCTGCGGGTCAGTGGGACACTCAACACCTCGATAACTTACCCATTTGTTACTGACATTTCTGAGTGAAGAAAGATTTTCTTCACTTCCAACATAATTATCTTGGTCAATGACATTAACATGGTTCCTACACAGCCTTGAAAAGAATGGAGTTTAGTTTTAATACACTGCCTGGCCAAAAAAAGAGTCACCACCTGGATTTAACTAAGCAAATGGGTACGAGCCTCCTATTGGATAATTACTGCATGGGTGATTATGTTTCAGCTGACAACAAGTTATTTAACCCCAACTGGTGCAATGAGTTGCTTCTCATTTCTTAAACAACCATGTCAACAGACACATCCTGTCATCGTGGAAAAGATGTCAGTCTGTTTGAGAAAGGTCAGATCATTGGCATGCATCAAGCAGAGAAAACATCTAAGGTGATTGATGAAAATACTAAAATTGGGTTAAGGACTGTCCAACGCATTATTAAAACTGGAAGGATAGTGGGGACCCATCGTCTTTGAAGAAGAAATGTGGCCGGAAAAAAATCCTGAATGATCGTGATCACTTAAATATTTGGTGAAATCAAATCGAAGAAAAACAACAGTAGAACTCTGGGCTACGTTTAATAGTGAAAGTAAGAGCATTTCCACACACAATGTGAAGGGAACTCAAGGGATTGAGACTGAACAGCTGTGTAGCCTTAAGAAGTTTGCTGCGGAGCATAAAGATTGGACTCTGGAGCAATGGAAGAAGGTCATGTGCTCTAACGAGTCCAGATTTACCCTGTTCCAGAGTGATGGGCTCATCAGGGTAAGAAGAGAGGCAGATGAAGTGTTGCACTCATCATGCCTAGTGCCTGCTGTACAAGCCTGTGGGGGCAGTGCTATGATCTGGGGTTGCTGCAGTTGGTCAGGTCTAGGTTCAGCAACAGGATGAGCTCAAAGAATGAGGTCAAAGGTCAGCTGAATACCTGAATATACTGAATGACCAGGTTATTCCATCAATGGATCTTTTCTTCCCTGATGGCACGGCCATATTCCAAGATGACAATGCCAGGATTCACCAGGCTCAAATTGTGAAAGAGTTGTTCAGGGAGCATGAGACATCATTTTCACACATGGATTGGCCACCACAGAGTCCAGACCTTAACCCCATTGAGAATCTTTGGAATGTATTGGAGAAGGCTTTGAGCAGCAGTCAGACTCTACCATCATCAATGCAAGATCTTTGTAAAAAAATAATGCAACACTGGATGGAAATAATCTTGTGCCATTGCAGAAGCTTATTGAAACAATGCCACAGCGAATGCGTGCTGTAATCAAAGCAAAAGGTGGTCCAATGAAATATGAGTGTGTAACCTTTTTTTGGCCAGGCAGTGTATTTTCCAGGAGTTTGAAAAATTAATTGTGTTTCCAGCTTTTGTTCCTTTTACATTTTCTGAAAGGATAATTTTAGGCCCTGTTTACACAAGAACAATCCCTGAAACATTAGTGTTTTTTCATTGTTTATTGTGATAAATAAAGAAAAAAACAACTTACATGGATATGGCTGTGCTTATTAAATCTGCTGTACTTTCCATGTCAGGCAGAGTTGCCTGACAGCAAATGACAAACTATCGTACCGTCGCATAAAAATGTCATATGTGCTGAGTGATGTGCACTTTCTCAGAGGGGGGAGGTTATAAGATTAGTTGTGTGTTGTAATTGGTGAACATGTGCACAGAGGAGGGGGACTTGTCCCTAAAAACTATCGTATCAAAACAGTAGTTATTGCATGCCTGGCAACACTGCTGCCAGGCTTTCAACAAGATGTGCTCGCAGTTTGGAGCATGTAAACTCTTACATCCAAAATGGTGAGTACATGAATGTTAATTTGGACCGAGAATGAGGTTGGGTCACTCCTACATGTTGAAAAGGGTGAGGAATACAAACTGCACTCTATCTGCCATTGTTGCAGTTGTTCATCTACTTGCGCAAGCGCAGAAAAACTGATAATGGCAGCCGTTCGGAGTGTACATTTACGATTTCACCTCCTCTCAGAGACCTGGATTCAAAACCTTTGTTTTCAGAGAAAATCAGGGCTGTTGTTGTGTACATGAATAGCTACAGTTTCACTCAAAGTCAGCGTTGTGCAAGCTAAGCCTTAGTTTTGTTTTGTTTTTTGTTTTTTTGTTTGTTCGTTTGTTTTTTAAAGTAGCAGAGTATTTATTTATTCCCATTCTTGCATTATAAAAGATGGACATACTCATCATGATGTCCACATTGGATTGGAGTTCCCTTTATGAAATGTAGGCCAAAAACATGTTTTCAAACCAGTACTCTGGTTACCAAGACTTGCTTCTTCTTCTGCTTCCAATTTCACTGATAAACACTGCAACAGTAACCTGCTCAGTGTCCTACAGCAGTCTGCCACAGGTGGCCATGGCTCCTACTACGTCACCAACCAAGGAGGTAACGCCGTCCACACAGTCACCTCACTTTGGCATTTTGACCCAAAAACTCTAAAAACAAGTCATTAACGTTTTAAATAAGAGAAATGGACCACTGGGATGTTTTATGGAGGTGTTTAACTAAAAGAAAAACATGGAAACTCATTATTTTGATACTTTGCCAAAAAAACGCCAAAAACACCCGAGTGGTTTTTTCAATGATCTGTATCCAGCACCTGATGATCCAGCACCTCTTTGATAAGCCACTTGCATGTTGTGTTAATTAATTTAGCCATGCATTGAAGCAGCCAAATTATCAAACATTATTTGATTTTTGGAATTAGCGTTATACAGATTATCGTAGAAATACAATAAATATTGTATGTATGGCAATGGTGGCAATTCTGTTCATGCCTCTTTTGGTTCTGTGATGCTTGCTTCAGTTAGAATTGGAAGGAAAAGCTTGCAAACTAAGACACATCATTTTATCTTCTATAAAACAAAAACAAAAGAAAAACATGTAATAGTTCACTGTTGATGGTATAAAAAGCGGCGTTTATAAAATATTGTGCAAGTTATGCTTTCACTGTAAAAATAATCAAACGTTTCTTAGGTAGAGATGCCTCAGGTGATTAAAAATGCTTGACCTGTAGTGACGAGGTTTACTGTCCACAGCCTCGCTTTATGTCGATGTGTCTTTAGACACGACTGTTAACCCCACAATACTTGTAATAAGAGCAACATCAATGATATATGGCTGCAAAACTACAGGATATTATCCACGTGTTATATACACAGTATGCAGCTTTTCAGTTCTGAGGTAACCCAGCCCGAAAGCATGCAGAGGGTTTTCTTTTACTCTAAATATTTTTTATGAAAAAACCTAAACACTGGAATTATGACCATAAACTAATTAGAAAAGCTTTTTTTTTTTCCTGCCTACCGTTTGTGTCTGTTTGAAGCGCACAGATAATAAAACCCCTGTTGTGTAAACATTCACAGCAAATTTACAGACTTTAAAAGTGACTCAAAAATTGGAGGAAAACTGAACTTCAAAATGGAAATTGTGTAGGAACGCTGTGATAACACATGCAAGAGTCTCAGTTGCACTTTCTGGCAAAAATTGATAGTCCTGAATCTTTTTGTAATTTATTAAATTCCCTTTTGTTTTGTTTGTCCTAAAACAGGAGGAGAATGAGAAAAAGAAAGAAGGAGAGACAGAGGCAGGTTCGCCAGACAGGTGAGCAACTTTGATGTTAATGGAGACATATTATGAAAATCTTTCCTTTTTTTTGATGTTTCATAGTCGTCGTTTGGTTGTCTGAAGTTAGTACCAACTCAGGGACTGCGAATAAACTTTGTTTTGAGCTCTGTGGTTGTGGAATGATGTTTTACAGTGCGTCCTTCAGATCTGCAGGAGGAACCACTTATTCTGTTTAAAACTGCATCATCCTTAGTTCCCCTTCCTCTAAATTTTGTTTTCAAAATATTCTACATTTATTGTGCCTCAAAGGTGGGTACTTTTTCCTCTAATTGCCAGTTTTAATCAGATATCGTGTTACCAGACATTTTTCCCCCTCCCACAGAAAAATCGACACTTTAGTTTTGCATTAGTCACTAAATGTACCATCAACCAAAACTGAAACATGCAAAAATGAACATTTACTGATGTTTATTATTAGCTCATGTTCCTACCATTGATCTCTGAACATTTATATAAAATCCATTAGTTTGGATCTACAGTGAAGCCCAGAGTGCATGAAGTTGTAATGTGGTGTTTTAATAAACATATTGGTGTTTTAATGGATTAGCTGACATTGCAATAATTAGTTTTTGGTTTTAAAACACGGGCCTCTTTGACACATTTTATGACTAGATTGCTTCTGAAAGATGTCTCATTACCAATGCTTCATCATCAAACTTAAAATAAAGCAATTTTGACAATTTTGCTGTTGTGTTGTGAACTGAATAAGCTAAAAAGTTGGGGTGATTTATGTATCTCCGACTATTCTCAAAAATGGGAAAAGTGGTGTTGTCTCTCCAAACCCTTTTAAGGTCAGTTGCAATAAAAGTAGATCTAAAGACAGTCCGTGTATGAGCTCTTTGATTCTGTAAACTTAATTTTGACCAGAATGTTTCCCAGTTCATAAGGACCTCAGAAATTTGTATTAAAGGGATAATTCAGCAATTTGAAATGGCGTACTCTGGAAGTGTTGTGGAGAATAGTTTATATTCAAAAGGACTGATAAGCTTCTGGCTAGTCCAAACACAGCTGAAGCCAAAGTGGATGGCTGCTGTCTTAAAACAACTTCAATCGTCAAAATGTTATAGTAAATGCAGTGTTACTTGTTTTTCATTTACAATTCTATGGTTATTTGCATGTGCAAGTAGTAGCAGAAAGTAGCTGTAGCACCAGCAGGCAGGCCAGGGACTCTTCTGGAAAAACATAATAATTCTGTTGAAATAACCACGTATTGCCAAATTGACAGTGTTAAAAGTTTGAGTCACAACATCTACATGACCACCATGATATTTTGACAACGATAGTTATTTTAAACCGTTCTCTTTGGTCATAGCTGTGTTGGGGCTAGGTTAGCGCATCAGTCCTGTTGGACATAAACTTTATTTCCTTTCCTTTCCTTTATAACCTTTCCACAGAATTTAAAATGATCAGAACACCCCTTTAACATGTAATAACCCTTAGGTTACTGTGTTTCTTGTCTGTGTAACTGCTGACGTTCTCTTGTCATGCCTGTAGCGCGATGCGGCGAAAGAAAGGCTCTCTGAAACACATCAAGTTCGGCACCAACATTGACCTCTCTGATGAGAAGAAGTCAGTAAACTCTTCAGTAAATTCCATTTTGATTCATTCCAATCAAGCTGTACTAACAGTTTACCCGTTACAGGTGGAAGCAGCAGCTTCAGGAGCTGGCTAAACTGCCAGCGTTCTCCAGGGTGGTGTCGGCTGGGAATCTGCTCAGCCATGTTGGTCACACCATCCTGGGAATGAACACCGTCCAGCTGTACATGAAGGTACCAGGAAGCAGGACTCCAGGTGAACATGGCTACAGTGAACACCATTGTCTCCGCCTGCCTTTGCCCTCCTGTTTCATCACATCCTGTTTTTTTTGTTTTTTTGTTTTTTTTCCTGTTAGGTCACCAAGAGAACAATAATTTCTGCTCAGTCAACATCAACATCGGTCCTGGTGACTGTGAGTGGTTTGCTGTGCCGGAACCATACTGGGGCGTCATCAACGAGTTTTGTAAAAAGTACAACAGCACTGAATATTATTTCAAAGTCTCTTAGTTAAGCAAACAACCTTCTATTGGCTAAATCTATTGGTTTTTTTGTTTTACAGGAACAACATTAACTTCCTGATGGGTTCGTGGTGGCCCAACCTGGAAGACCTGTATGAGAGAAATGTGCCTGTTTACCGCTTCATTCAGCGGCCCGGGGACTTGGTGTGGCTTAATACAGGCACCGTTCACTGGGTTCAGGCCATTGGCTGGTGCAACAACATTGCCTGGAACGTCGGACCGCTCACATGTGAGTTCTCTGTAAAAAAACATTGCCACACTAAACTTCTGTCAGTGTGGTTTGAGCTCTGATGTTATGGTCAGGAAAATTAGAAAATTGATTCCGAATCTTCCATGTCTGCAACGAGTTGTATCTAAAAATGTTTTAGCTCCCACCCCTAACTGATGTTGTTGATATTTGTCTCTAGCTTATCAGTACAAGCTGGCAGTAGAGCGCTACGAGTGGAACAAACTGCAGAGTGTCAAATCCATTGTTCCCATGATCCACCTCTCTTGGAACATGGCGAGGAACATCAAAGTATCGGACCACAAACTTTTTGAGATGATCAAGTGAGAGCTTCTACATTATGCTTCTCAGGTCAAATGCTTTTCACGCTTTTTGTGTTAACCTAAACCTACTTTTCATGTTTGTGTCTGTTAGGTATTGTTTGTTACGGACTCTGAAGCAGGTTCAGATGCAGAGGGAAATGCTGTTGGCTGCTGGGAAACAACTGGTATGGCACGGCAGGACCCAGCACGAGCCGGCTCATTACTGCAGCATCTGTGAAGTAAGAGCGTGAAGAGTGTCATCTCTGCTGCATTCAAATTGGGAATGCTCCTTCATCTTTTTGTTTGCTTCTCCTGTGTGTCCTGAACCAGGTGGAAGTGTTTGATCTGCTGTTTGTTACCAGTGAGAGCAACAGCAAGAAGACATACGTGGTGCACTGCCAGGACTGTGCACGAAGGGCAAGCACAAACCTGGACAACTTTGTGGTGCTGGAACAGTACAAGATTGAGGCCCTCATGCAGGTTTATGACCAGTTTACACTGGTAAGTCATTTATACAATCAGCTGTTTGTTTGTATTCCCCCCCCAACACACACAAAAAAGGGCTATTCCAGCCAGTTTGAAGTGGAGTTCTGTGAAACTGTTATGAAGAATTAATATCTTACCTGTTGTAGATACACTATATTGCCAAAAGTATTTGGTCGTCTTAAGTGACATCCCATTTATAATCCATATGGTTTGTTGTGATGTTGGCGCACTCCTTGCAGCTATAACATCTTCAACTCTTCTGGGAAGGCTTTAACAAGGTTTAGGAGTGTTCCAGAGGCGCATTTGTGAGGTCAGACACATATTAGAAAAAGAAGGCCTGGCTCACAGTTTCTGCTCTAATTCATCCCAAAGGTGTTCTATCAGGTTGAGGTCAGAACTCCAAACTTGTTCATCCATGTCTTTATGGACCTTGCTTTGTGGGACAGGAAGTGGCAATCCTCAAACTGTTGTCACAAAGTTGGGAGCATGACATTGTCCAACAACATCTGTGACGATGGAAGTGATTGGAACACTGGAATTCAATGATTTGGATGAGTGAGTGAATATTTTTGGCAATATAGTGTAATTCTGCCTAAATAACCATGTAATTCAGAATTACCAGCAGTGTAATTATTGAAGTTCCAGACTGTAAGGTTGTGGCAGGAGAGAGCATGGCCAGACGGCATAAGGTGTTGGTGTGTAAGATGACTGCTGTGGTGAAGAAGAGGGAAAGAGTAAAGACAGAGAAGAGGACCAGATGGTTGAAGTTGAGGATGGAAGAAGGTTGTGAGGAGTTCGAAATGGAGCTGTTAAAGGCTCTGGGTGGTACGAAAGAGGAAGTGAAAAATATTAGAGGATGAAGCTCAGAAAGCTTTGAAGAGGGGGAAGAGGGGAAGGCAGATGGACATGATGACATACCAGTGGAGTTATGGAAAATGTCTCGGAGAGATGGAAGTGAGATGTTTGACTCGATTATTCAGTGGCACTTTTGACAATGAGGAATGTCTGAGGAATGGAGAAGTGTGTTGGAGCCAATCTTTAAGAACAAGGGTGACATACACAGTTGTAGCAACTACAGGGGAATTAAGTTTATGAGTAGGGGTGGGCGATATTGCCAGAAAATTATATCACAATATATTTTTTTAAATACCTCTAACAATATCACAGACAATATTCCACTTTTTTTATTGATTTTTCCCAAATAAATATGTAACTTTAAAACTGTTGGGTTTTTTTTTCTTTTTATAAACAGATTTGACATGTCTCCACCCTTACCTAACACAACATCCTTGCATGACTTGTAAAATATGGTAGTCTGATCCACATCTTCTATTTTAAAACCAAAATAATTCCAAACACAAGAAGGGGCTCCTTTTGTTGGAATTAAGTTTGGACTCACGGGAGGCATTTTCGTGTTGTGCTCCGCCAGGTTTGCTAGGTTGTGCCCGCAGCGCCTCGTGCTGCTTCTTCTTTGTTTTAGTGGCGGTTGGCAAATGACTATAGGAAGCATTTTTGTCAAAACATCCGCCGGTGTTAAAGTAAACGAGACAATATGGCACACCTCTATTGATGAGCCACACGATGAAGATCTGGGAGAGAGTTGTGAAAGCTAGACTTAGACAAGAGGTCACAAAGGTGCAGGACTTCAAGTACTTTGGGTCCACTGTCCAGGAAAACGGGGAGTGTGGTAAAGAGGTGAAGAAAAGAGTCCAGGCAGGATGGAGTGGATGGAGAAAAGTTTCAGGAGGGATTTGCTGGGGCAGCAAAGGTCAAAGGAAAGGTTTACAAGACAGTGGTGAGAGCAGCGATGTTGAATGGTTTGGAGACTGTGGGACTGACAAAAAGACAGGAGACAGAACTGGAAATGGCAGAGCTGACGATGTTGAGGTTCTCCTTGGGAGGGACAAGGATGGATAGGATTAGGAATGAGGTCATCAGAGGTACAGCACAGGTTGAACGACAGAGAGATAAAGTTAGAGAGGCCAGACTGAGATGGTTTGCACATGTGCAGAGGAGGGACAGTGGAGATATTGGTAGAAGGATGTTAGCTGCCAGGAAAAAGTCAAAGAGGAGATATATGAATGCAGTTAGAGAGGGCATGGAGGTAGTTGGAGTGAGGACAGAGGACACAGAAGACAGAGTTAGATGAAGGACGATGAGTCGCTGTGGAGACTCCTGAAAAGGGAACAGCTGAAAGAAGAAGAAGAAAATACCTCATTTATCTTGAAAAGTTGTTCAAGCTTCCTGCATTTTCCCCACTAGGACTGATTTTGTTTCCTCTTTACAGGCAAGTCCCCTGCCTTCCTCCTCCTGATGGAGACCTTTTCTTCTGAGGACATTACAGAATCACAACGGGCTTAATCAGAAACTTTCCAGAACCTTTTTTTATCCCTTCTTTTCTGATATTCAGGAAGGTGGCAGTCCTTCAACTGCGTCCTGTAGCTATCCCATAAGGCAGCTGTGTGAAAGCTGTGTGTCTATGCAACCTGCCCCGAGCGGTGTGCCTCCCCCCAGTGGACTGGAGGGGGACGGCAGCTCCTCCTGTCATCATTAGACTGTTCTACTGCTGGCCCAGCTGGACTTCATTTGAACACACAAAAGACCATAACAAAATCAAGTTTTGTACATATTATGATTTAAACTGGCACCATCACGCAAAGACTACTGAATATGTTTTTCCCATTTTAGTTTTCTGTTTGTGGGTCGACACCAGAGTTTTTGTTCCCTTTGATGAGATGATTATCATCACAGGTCTTTGTTTGTCCAGACACCTCATTGGTTAAGAAAACCAGATTTTAAAAAAAAAAGACAAAAACATTTTTGTAGTGTGAAATACAAGTAACACATTTTACAACAGTCTTCTTTTTGTTTTTTAATCACTTTATAAAAATGAATTTTTATCTGCTGGTAATATGAGTTTTGAGTTGCTTTACTTTGAGGAGGAAAAAGGATTTGTTGACAAACTGCCGAGTCACAGAAAAAAGATTGCACATGGACAAGAGTGAACTTTAATTTTTTTTTTTTCTTTGATGTAAATTTACACTTATTTATAATGCATATTTATTGCTTGAAAATATTTGTCAATGGAATGCTGTAATTTTTCTCCAGAGTACCTGCCATTAAATTTGAAGAAGCTGTGTGATTTTGAGCACGGCTCCTCGTATGTTTTCTATAAAAATAAAACGGCTTAGTAAGTGTTGTACAGAGACCTTACTTTCAGATTGGTTCATTGTTTGAAGGATGTGTTATGTGTCAATAATGAAAAACAATCTTTCTTTACAACTGCAGCCATGTTTGTTTATTCAGTCACTTTACAGATATGAGTAAAAAGCTGAGAATATTCCTTCAGTTCTAAGATTTTATGTGTCAGGACAAAAAATATTACATCCTGGTCAGTTTTTTAAATGAGATAAATGTTGTGAATAACAAGAGTTCTAACAGTATTTAATTAACACTGCAGTGAACGACTGATCAAGTGTGGGTTTCACTGTACCAGTCTGAAGCACTGGGTGTGTTTTAACACAATGCCAAGTTAGAACGACATCAGCAATGGTTTTAAAGAAGCAAATGATGCTGCCAATAAATTTGGGATAGGTTGCAATGTCATTTTCAAACTATTTGTCCAACTTTCTACAAGAAATGTGGAAAACATTTCAGGTCATTTTTAGTTTTCACAGGCACGAACATCCCAACAAGATCACTGAGGTCCGACTGAGCAGTGCTAAAGCAACAACAAACAAAAACTGACTCCAGTTTTCAGTACGTGAAATATTAAAAGTTTTTTTTTTAGAAGGGTTGCAAGAAGAAACCTCTCCAAAAGAACATGATGTGAGTTTGAATAGTTGGATCTGAACAAGCTTTAAGACTTGTGGACCTGTTGGAAGGATGAGACCAAAGTAGTGATGCTGGGTCATCATGTCAGCATAAACACCTCATGTCAACAGTGGTGCTTTGAGATTGTTTCTACAGGACCTCAGCTCCTTACAGTCACCGAGTCGACCATGAACTCCTCTGGAGGCAGATAAGTGTCTGATAGCTGAAGCTTGGACCAAACTGGGTCAAGATGCAACAGAACAATGATCCCACACAGCAGCAAATCAGCTGGAAAAAAATTAATAAAAAATAAATAAAAGCTTGTGTACCCGCTTTAACTTCTGAAATTATTTTCGAATAGCACAAAAATTACCCCTCTAAATGAGAATATCTAAGTTATGCCTGCCTTTGTTGCTTAGAGGATTATCTTAAGGGTATTTTACAAAACTAAAACATTTAAATTCAGTTTATTTATATAGTGCCAAGCCACAGCAAAAGTCATCTCAGGGCTCTGTACAAAAACATTCACATACTTCATAAAAAGCTAATTGGGTAACATTATCTAAAGCGGCCAGCAGGTTGCATTGAATCTTCGCTTCGTCGCAGTCTTCCATGGTTTTGTTGCCATAAAATTAAAACTTACCTTATTTTTTTGCCAAAGAATGGTGCAATTTCTTAGTTTCAACTTTTGATATGCTTACCGTGTTCTTTTGTGAATAAAATATAGATTCATGGGACTTATAAACCATTTCCTTCTGTTTTTGTTTATATTTTACACAACTTCAGGAATTGTGGTGGTAATAAAAGGCTTCTCTAGACTCGAGTTTATTATATTTTGTAAGTCTTTGACAGCATTTAAAAAAAATCAAAACAAAACCAAGGGGAGCCCAGTTCCTTCAGATTTAAAGAATTTGAAGTCCATGTAGGTGAAAATATGGAAAACAACATGGCTTCCTATGGAGATGATCATTGAGTGAGTTGTTTCTGTTTTTTCCCCAGCCAGCCTGATTTGTTGTGTGTAGTGGTTCCAGTCAGATTCCTGCAGCGTTCCCATGTTGCAGGCAGTCTATTGACTCCCGTGGAAAACAGTTTTTATTTCAATGAAGTCTTCAAGCAAACAAGTTAAAACTGAGAAGAAAAATGACTGAGTTTTTACCTTTGATCAATGCACGTTTTCCAATTTTCTTTTTTTCTTTTCCAAAAGGCTCCGTTGCTTACCATTTGTGGTGTTTAAACAATTTTCAGCTCAGTGTTTGCTTTGCACAAAAGCCATTTCCAAGCTCCTAAAAAACACCTGATGACAGGATTTACAGAAGAGGAAGTGATAATTGGCAGTTTGTAAAAGAGCATCAAAAAGCACTCTCTCTTTTCATGCTATAATGATTTTTAAAAAGGATTCTGCATGCTTTGATGAATAATTTTCTGATTTTATGCAATAAAACTGGCCAGTGTAACACCAGGGAATAAAAACTCCATCAGCATGTGCCTTTTTTCATGTAAAAGACATCAAATTAAGTGCAATTACAACAAGAAAAAATTAAGTCTCCATCACGTTTCTACTTTTTCCTTCTTTAAGTGCCTATGAGTAAGTAGTTCTAATACTTTCCTATCTCTGCATATGAGAGCTCATTAAAACAATCAAATTTCAGTTAGTTCATCTCAGGCTTGTTGACTTTTTGTATTTTACTGACACCATGATGAAGGAATTGGCACATAAAGTGCTTTCATAAGCCATCTGATTTCCATTAAATGTGCTTCAGACATCCATGTTCTTTTTTATACTAACTTATTTGTGGTTCCTTTTTTCTCCAGTCAGGTCATAATTTAAAGGTTTAAGTTCACAACCCTTTCCCTCGAGCTGATGGATTTGTTTATCTCTGGACTTGCTACATGTTTACTGGGTCACATCATAAAATACAACTTAACCCATAAGATTTTATGCAAAGATTCATTCATGAAAGTGAGAAACTTTAATGAACGTGAATTGTTTCCTGTTGAAGTGGCTGTTTTGTAGTAGAGACTCCTTTCAGATTTAACTATGGGCTAAAAATAAAAGTATTTGAAACTTCTAATTGTACAATGTTTTTCTAAAACAAATAAATCTTTTTTCAGTTACAAATGGAGTAAAACCAAAATGAACCCTGTGCTGTAAACTCGTCAAGACTCAAAAAGAATTTGAATCTTTTTTTTATTAAAGAGTAAAGTTAAGAATAAAGTTGGTCAATTTGAACATTAAACAGAATGAGGATGAAATAGAAGGTCAATAAAGGTTAAGTGGTTACTGTCCCAGTTATGAATAGGAGATTATGTATGAAACAAAGACCCTTTACAGAAGCTGCACAGTGGTGTAGCTGTTAGCGTTGGTGCCTCAAAGCAAGATTGGTTTCAGGGTTTCTCTGTACATACAGTGTGTGGGCATTCTCTGGGCTTCTTTCACAGTTCAAAAACTGAGATTCAGGCCCCGATTCATCAGTTCACCTCATGCTCCATCCTACTATCACTCATGAACCCCCTTTTTAAGAATGGGGTCCACCACTTTGGTCTGTCACTCAGCAGGTGTTATCTTAGTACACCATGTGACAATGAAGAATCATGTCACATGATGTGTGTGTGTGTGTGTTAGAGACAGTGAGAAGGCGGTGTAATGTATGTTGTATGTGTGTGTGTGTTTGCAGATAAGTCCATGAGTCACGTCACAGAGGCCATTGTCTTTGATAATGATGGAATGTTTATCAGCCAGTCCAGAGCAAATCCACAGATGTCCTTAGGCAAGGGAGGGGGCAGAGCATCTTGTTTACATAAAATCCAGGGAGAAATTAAGATAGCTGACCAAAGTCAGCCAAATTCACAAACAAGCAGTAAATATTTTGGGTCAGACAGACATGTTTTCGTCTGCCTTGAAAGTCTTGCTGATACTTCTCAATGGTGAATCCAAACCAGGACCATTCCGCCTGATTCGAGCAAGCAACTTTCTCCAAGATGTAACCCATCATTCATGAGTTCCAGAACCGCAATTCAGTCTGCGGTCCTGTAAACGGATCGCATCCAACTTGCGATTCAGCTCCCGTAACAACACAGTTTGATTGTTGACCGCCAAACCCATCAAACAAATTTGACGATAAGTCAGGTAACTGCCTAATCCAAACAGCAGAAATCCTGTTATCAAAAACCCAAATATGTAAAGATCTTCCACATCTTCCACAAACAAACTCGATAGACAAACAATATTCCATTTTCTCCAGGAATCCATTGTGTATCCAGCGGAGAATGTCTTCTCAGGGCAAGCTGGCTCTCCTTTGCTCAGCCATCGAGAAAATTTGATCAATTGCGTTGAGAGACCAGCTGACCAGATCCATAGTTTAAAATTTTTGGAGAATATGCAAAGACAGGCTCTGAAAACAGAGCAGGGCAGAGAGGCAGAGCTTGCAAGTAACCACAGAACTTTATGTAAATAACCATATAACCATATAATTTGAAATGGACTGTGTTTTCTGCGTTCAGACTAGCTGTTAGCTAATCAGTCCTGTCAGACTCCTCCAAACAGGCCATGCAAACAATGGATGATATGATATAGATATGGAGTAATAACAGATGAATTATAAAAAATGAATTATAAAATTATAAAAGGAAAGACTTTAATATAACTTCATTTTGTTTGTTCAAATACAGCTGAGTGAAATGATTTGCATACACATTAGGCTAATTAAAAGTAATGCTATAAATAATAATGGTTAATAAACAATCAAATAAAACATGTTTTAGTGTGAATGTGTGTTATCAGGAAACAAAGCAACAACAATAATAAAAAAAACCTCTTCCATCTGATGAGTTGTATGCCTCATGTGAAGCAGCAACCTGGAAAAAAAGCTTTGTACCTGCTGGCCTGAATAGTAGACATCCCACAGTAGCCGCGTTAATGGACAGCTCTTTTCATGCCTGTTGAAATATATACAAATTAATAAGTAGATTTGTCTGAGCCTTGCCATTTACAACACACAGATTGTCCACCTAAAATGTACAACAGAGAAGTAAACCAGAAATGTAATCTGATATTAAAGCAATAAAGTCCTGAATGGACAATAAACATTTAAAGACTAGCTGAAAAAAGTTAGGAGAATATGACTACTGTCAGATAAAGTAGAAAACTGGTTATTTTGCTACAAAGTACAGGATACATTAAGCAGCAGATGGAAGCTCATTCTTTAAAGTTGATGTGACCTAATGTGAAAAATTCACTTATTGTATCTTTTGGACTTCCATTTGGGTATCTACTGCTTCTAGAAACAGTCCAAGTGCAAAAAAAAAAAAAAAAAAGAACCCACTCAGCCGTTTTTTAAGTAAATGTTTTCTGGTGTCTGCAAAACGACCTGTTTCAAAAACCTCAGGATTATTGTGTCACAATCCTTGTTACCTAGCAACCCCAAGCCGAGCCCAGCCCCTTACCTAGCAACCCAAGTGAAGCTCCACCCACTTCAATACAAGAAAACTGTCACGTTTGGTCTGCTGGTTTTAGAATTCTCAGAGTTTGAATTAATAATGACATAAATGTGCGTCAGATCTGCAGCATTTAATCCTTCAGTGAGTTTTTATGTTTTGAGACGGGACTCTGAGTTGGGGGGCGTGGCCAACAGCAGCTTGTTTACATAATAGTGACGTAGCCCTAAAACCTGTCATTCTGAAATGAACTCAAAACAGGCAGAACTGATCAGGTGAAATCTGAATATCTGAGAATGATTTTGTGTATTAAATGTAATGAACATGTTTTATATAGCCCACAGACCCATCCTAACTTGTTCAAGGAAGCATAATAGGTGGTCAGGATTCAGGATGTTTTGATCATTTAAAGTCATTCCTATTTAAAATTGACCACAATGGTCAAGTTAAAAGCAAATGCTTTCAGAACAACTTGAGTTTGGAAAAATGGAGTTTATTTCTGATAGATGAGCTAATGGTTAGTCTCAACGCAGCAAAGTCAATTTCTGCCATCTTAAAACAACTTTGGTCTCAAAAATGTCATGGCTGTTCATGCAAACATTATTTAAACCTGGGTGAATGGAACAGGAGATTGATTAATAGATTAGGGTCTTGCCCACAGTAATGAAGGCATTGCAACGGTCTGTCATAGTGAAGAAGAAGCTGAGCTGAAAGACATGGGTATGAGGTGTGGTAAATGACAGAAAGACCAAGATCTTGGATACAAATTAAAATGAGCTTCCTCTGTAGAGAGGCTGGGCTCAGCCTTAAAAATAAGGTGAGGAGCTCCCAATGAGAGAAAACCCTGGAGCAGACCAGAACTTGGAGTGATTAGATATCCTTTCTGGCCTAGTAATCCCTTGGGGGTCCCCCAGAAAGAGCTGGAGTGTTGCAGGGAAGAGAGTTGTCTTGGTTTCTTTCCCGGAGCTGTTGTGACCCAACTACAGATAAGTGGCAAAAAATGGATTGAATATTTAAACCTTTGCGATGTTGACAATTTTGCATTTACATAAAATTATACGATTATGGTTGTTAGCAGTTAGTTGTGGCACTTCTAGAGCAGTCTGGGTGCACTTCCTGCAGGAATGGCATAATATTTCTGTCAAAATAGCTGTGTAATGTGAAATTGCAGTGGTATTAAAGTGGAATCTTTCTACCTGTTTGAGTGTAATTCTACCTGGAGACTATTTGGTGACTCAATTTTGAATCAATATTGTGAGAAAATTGTAATGGTTGGAGATTTAGACCCATGAGTCAGAATTTACTACTGATCAAGTCAACCCACAGCTTTACACATGTTGCTGATCCAGCCAATTCTGGGAGGTCTAAAATCCACCGTACCTACTTATAACCATATCAACCATACCATACCATATCATGTATCCAAGCATCAGACAAGCTTCAAATTACCATGAAAACCTGTTAGATTACCAGAGAAATAGAATTTGACTAAGAAACAGACAAAGTAAGATGAGGCTTAAAGCTGTAATCTACTGCTTATTTAGCCAAAAGGTGGCTCAGGGATTCAGCCAGGATGCAGACCGTTTTTTTTGGGTCAGCAAATCCAGTAAGCCCCAATTCATTCCTCTCTGAGGCTTTAAGATGAGAAAACCGAAAGGGGAGGGTTCCTTAAGTCCCCAGTTTAGATCAGCTTGTGCCTTTTATCATTAACCAACTAAACCAGCAGAGTACTACTCATTCTCTTCATCATACTCTGGATCTGGTTCTGACATATGGCATAGACAGTAAGGACTTAATAATACATCCTCACAATTCTGCTCTTTCTGACCATTTTTTAATAACCTTTGAGTTTACATTGACTGACTACACAGCCACTGAGAGGAAATTTCATTATTGTAGATATCTATTAGAGAATGCTGTAACCAAATTTAAAGAATCTTTTCCATTATTATTTTCCTGTCTTGCAGAGTAATGCAACAGAGAGCACCAACTTTGACAATCTTGTTGATAATATTACACCTTCAATGCAAACATCACTTGATAAAATTGCTCCTCTGAAAAAGAAAGTAATCAGAGGAAGCTGGCTCCTTGGTTTAATTCAGAATTACGTACTTTAAAACAGGCATCTAGAAATTTAGAAAGAAAATGGAGCTCCACTGACATGGAAGAATTTGATTTAATCTGGAGAGATAGCCTGCTAACATACAAGAAAGCCCTTTGTGAAGCTAAAACTGTATATTATTCATCTTTAATAGAAGAGAATAAGAACAACCCCAGGTTTCTGTTAAGTACTTTAGCTCGACTAATGAAGATGTGATGATCCACGTTCTAAGGTCATGCCCATGCCTGTTCTGCTGCAGTCAGCATTATCCAACCCACCTGTGTCTTCCTCCTTTACCCTCCTCGTCTCCGCCTGTGTTTCCTGTTACATAAGCACCTCTCAGCCTCTGTCTCCTTTCCAGATTATTGAAAGCCTTGTGTGAGTAGTATTCCAGCATTTCTTCCAAGCCTCTGATTATCTCCCTGTGCCTGACCATGTTCACTAGTGATGGTGAAACCGAGGCTTCCTGAATCACTGAACCACTTTGAGACAGTTGCTCAGAAAATGGCCTATTTTGTCGAAGCACTCGAGACACCCTAAAATAGCGACATCTGGTGGTTGTTTTTATGTACTACAGTTGACGTGAATAAAATTTATGACTGAGTTTGTTTCATTCATACCATTTTCATTAAAGCTCATGTTCTCCATTGAAACCTGTGTCTTTGTTTTTGTAAACTGAAAGGAGGATGTTACAATAAACATGATATTTTTTAACAATAGTGACACCTTGTTCTGTTGGACTGTAAATATCATTATTATTCCATGAATTATTATTTTCATTTAATACTATCTGTGAACTTATAACTTTATGCTATCATGTCATGATAGTGATTCATATAAGAAGAAGCTTTGAGTAACATTCAAAGATTTTTATTCATTCTCACAAATATTTTTAAATACACTCAAAATCACACACAATCACTCGACCTAACTGTCTAAACTCATACTCTCTCAGACTCAAATCCATGAAACAACCACTCAACTTCAGACTCTCTCTAACTGTATCTCGTTATTTCAAATTTGTACAAAAACATGTCCACCTTTCCAAAAACCCACAGTTTGGGTGGATATTCAGTCTCATTTTAAAGCCTTGAGAATAACTACAAGACCCACCCACTCAGGATTCCTGCGCATGACGAGCTGTGCGTCACAAGCAGCTCAAGACACCAGAAAGAACGAGGCCTCGTTTAGGAGCGGTCACGTGATATTTGACGTGTTGACACAGCCACCATAACACTGCATCACGATACTTCCTCTTCATTTGGTTTGAAACTGTGTCGAGCAGGACATCACTAATGTTCACGTTTCTGGATTTACCTGTCTTGCCAAGCCCTTGTCGGACTGTCACACTCTTCTATATTTCTGGATCTCGACCCTCACCTTTGGACCAGTGGCGGCTGGTGGAGTTTTCTCCAGGGGGGGCTATAAATCCATAATAGACATATACCAAAGGTTTTGGTATATTTGATACCTTAGTATATGTTTTGGACCAAAACGTCCTACTGAACTAAAGTGAGTCATAAGTGTGGGATCTGTTAGCACAATGTTTGACAGGTACTTTATTATCATAACCATGGGTGGCTGTAGAGAACTGACAACCAAATGCACCAAAACACCTTTAATATATTCATCCTTTAGAATTTTAAAATCCATACTGACAAGATAGGATCACGCAGTTGCTGTAGGTTTGTCAGCTGCACATCCATGATGCGAATCTCCTGTTCCAACACATCCCAAAGGTGCTCTATTGGATTGAGATCTGGTGACTGTGGAGGCCATTCGAGTATAGTGAGAGTGAGAGAGACGACAGAAACAGTGGAAAGTGTGCGTATGTGTGTGTATGTGTGTGTAGAGGCGGTAGAAGACAATATGGTGTGTTTGTGTTGTATGAATGTGTGTGTGTGTGTGTGTGTGTGTGTGTGTGTGTGTTTGCAGATAAGTCCATGAATCATGTCACAGAGGCCTTTGTCTTTGATAATGTGATGGAAAGTTTATCAGCCAGCTCTGAACAGATCCACAGATGTCCTTAGGCAGAGGGAGCAGAGCATCTTGTTTACATAGTTCTGAGGAGAAATTTCAAGATAGCTGACCAAGGTCAGCCTAGTGGAGTCAAATTCACAAACAAACAGTAATTGTTTTGGTTAAGGCAGACATGTTTTTCGTCTGCTTTGAAAAGTCTTGCTGATACTTCTCAATGGCGAATCCAAACAGCAGAGACAGAAGACAGAGAGACAGAGAGGAAAGAAACTCCTCGGTTGTAACAAGTGGTTATTTGAGTTACTTTTGCCGTTCTGTCAGCTCGAACCAGTCTGGCCATTCTCCTCTGACCTCTGGCATCAACAAGGCATTTGTGCCCACAGAACTGCCGCTCACTGGATATTTTCTCTTTTTTGGACCATTCTCTGTAAACCCTAGAGATGGTTGTGCATGAAAATCCCAGTAGATCAGCAGTTTCTGAAATACTCAGACCAGCCTGTATGGGACCAACAACCATGCCACGTTCAAAGTCAGTTAAATCACCTTTCTTCCCCATTCAGATGCTCAGTTTGAACTGCAGCAGATCATCTTGGCCATGTCTACATGCCTAAATGCATTGAGTTGCTGCCGTGTGATTGGCTGATTCGACATTTGTGTTAATGGTCAGTTGGACAGGTGTATGTAATAAAGTGGCCAGTGAGTGTATGTGTCACACAGTGGAAATTGTTTTATTTTGTAAAGTGTGATTTTTGTAAATAGTTTATTGTTGTGCATTTTTCTTTGTAAATAGTTTATGGTTGTGTATTTTTCTGTTATTGCATGTTATATTCTTTCTTATCCACTGTGGACTCAGAAGGATTAAAGGCTGATGCCGGACACCTGTGTAGTGGTGGGCGTGCCGGGAAGTAGCCTATTAGCACGCATCACGGACCTGTCAGAGACGCTGGTGGAACATTTAAAAAAGGACTGGTTTGACATTCAAGAGGGAATGAAGAGAGAGGGGAACCAAGGGAGCCGATTACAGCCGGGTGTGGTGTGTGGCACAATGGAGGAGCCGGATTGATCGGGTGGCTCTGCGGATGATTGCAGCGACGACTACAATCAGTGGAAAACGACGCGTTGGATTGACAGTGGGCAGAGGTGGAACTCTGCCCTTAACCGCGAGTACTGTTTTCCACTGATGTCTGCTGGGAGTCTCGTGGAGGGCTTGTAGAAGGCCAGCGGGTTCGTTCGTTTGGACAACGCTTCTGGTTAGGGTTGTCTGTGCCCCACAGGAGGACAGGGCGGCAACACGGAGTAGCGAGCGGGGGCAACCAGAGCGTGCTGCAGCAAGGGCAGGAAGAGGCGGAGCTGGGGCTATGACAGCTGTGGGACTGAGTGTGGGGGTTCCCCATGTGTGGATTGGACTCTCTGGATTCCAGCTTTTTAGGAAATTTTTTAACTTTGTATACATTGGAGATTTTAACTTGTTTGGTATGTTTTTAAAAGTTTGGTGTGTTTTTAAAAGAATAAGATTTTTATCCCCTTTGGGAATAAAATTGGATAAAAATTTGAGTGTCTGTTTCCCCGGGTTCTGTTTTACTGTTTCCCTCCTTGTTGTCTGCGAACCTGTTGATAGCACCAGCCTTTATTGGTCTGGTGCCACATATGTTCCAGGTGTTTTATTCCCTTACACTTCCAAACTGTGAAGTTTTTCATATTATTTTGTTGTAGGACATTAGGGTTGTTCCAGATGGGTGTATATCTGCATGGAATGAGTAAAGACCCTGTCATTTTAAGAAACTCCCACCATGCTGTCAGAGAGGAGCTGATATTGATGCTTTTAAAACATACCTGTCATTTTATGTTTGAGCTGATGAATGGTAGGTCCGAAATCATTATATTATTGCATAGAGTCTGTTCTACCTCTAGCCAGGATTCATCTAGGTGGTTTTGTTTTAACCATCTTGAGATGCATTGTAGCCTGTTGGCTAAGTAGTAATGATAAAAATTAGGTAGCTCTAGTCCTCCTTTATTTCTGGACTTCTGTACAGTTTTCAAGAAGAACAACAGCATTCTTTTAATCAACAAAAAGGTTTAACTCTTTGTAACAATTAGAGTACAATTAGTAAAAGACTGAAAAAATCTGTCTTGTTCTGAAAAGTTTGAAAAAAAAACTTCTATACAAAAATTAGGAAAAAAAGATGGCAACACAGCAAAGGTTTATAAAAACGTATCTGAACAAACCAAATGTACACTTCTGAAAAAATGTCCTTAGACAGGACTGAGATTAAGATACTTCGCTTTATTACAATGTGAAACATTTTGAAAAAAAGAAAAAAAAAACAGCTGAAAACCTCCCAGCATATTATGACAATACCAACTGTCAGCATGGTGATGAAGGGGATATGATTTGGGCTCGTTTTGTAGCCAGAATCTTGTAGTCATTGAGTTCAGCGTGAAATATTTTGTATACAAAGGTATTCTTCACATTTATTCAATCTATTTGTATTTCATCTAAAGTTAAATTGACCTAAAATTAGGATCTCAAGGATCAGGGGCCTTATGTTTCAAAAAAGGGGCCGCATTCATACTGAAAGTTGGCTAGGGACAAAATTTGAAAAGTGCGTATCCGCAAAAAATATTCAGATTTATCAAACCATGCACACGTTTTGGTGCACCTTTCCTTGATATATGGAAAATAAAGCTAGATTTATACTTGACGCGTTGATCTCATCTCATGTTTTGAGACGAGACACTGAGTGGGGGGCATGGCCAACAGCAGCTTATGTGCATAATAGTCACGTAGCCCTAAAACCGCTCATTCTCAAAGAGCTCAGAAAAAATCACATCGTTCCCACTATTACTTCAGTGAGTGGGACAGAGACGACCGTGGTCAGTGGTCTGATGTTAGAGTGGAAAAAAGTGACTAACCAGCCACCACCAGAGCCTGTCAGCCACAGGTGGGGGTAAGGGCGTACCTGAACTGACACCTTTTGAAAGAAGATGGCCGGTGTTGTGCCAAAAAATGATGGTCTGCCAAAAACTAATCGAGCGCACACAGGTGTGAGCTCTGGGGGTTTGGAAAGGGGGTTAGGAGACAGCACCTGAGGCTGGAGCCACTGTCCCCTAGCATGTTAATCTGTGGTACATATCACCCTGGTGATCATCCAGGGAGAGAAATGTGATGGGGAGACAACTTTGAAATGTTGCAGAACTTTTATTTAAGATTTAGGTTGGCCTAAAGACCTTTTTTGTTTTAAGGACCTTATGGCTCACCAATGGAAGCATAAATAATACTGCTGTTTTGAAAGCTTATGATAAAGTTGATCTAAGATTAAAGTTTGATTATGGAGTGAAATTTAATATCTGAGAGGAATCATGATGCAGTGTGGCTTCAATGTCTCACTTCACCATCTGTGTTGCCAGTTTCCCCTCTCTAAAATAAGCCTATGTGGTTCGCATTTATCAGAGTTGGAGTGAAGGACTGCAAATTTTCCCGTCAAGTTTGTGTTTTATAGATCACAAACTTGTGGAAAGTGACGTACGCAAGTTTCAGCCCCTGTTTTGTGCGTACACCAATTTTATCAATAAAACCCCTGGGAATTAAGACCAAGTGCTACAAGAACAGCTTTGTCCCAGCTGTAATCTTGTTTTCAAACCAGTCTTAAGCCCTATTTGCACGGGATTAGTTTTACCTAGGGACCACATGCTGTTTGTAATAATTACGGAGAATGTCTCTGTTGTTAATCCTGTGCGAATCGGCCATGTTAGTAATTTGTAAAGTAAAAATTCCCCCACAAATTACCTACTATTTTTTGCTGAACTCCGAGGACCTGTGATAATACTAATCCAATGCGAAAAACCATCTCTGTGATTTGAACAGAAATAAGTTGGATCTGATGCAAAATTAAGGGTTTTTTGTTTTCTGGGCGCATTTTTATTATTTTTTAATTTATTTATCAAGGCTGCATTGGAGTAGATAGATAATCTTTTATGTCCCGGGACAGCAAACCCTATCGACCAGTAATGATCAACATAAAAAAGAAAAGGCTGAAGAGAAGGAGCAAAATCACATGCAAATGGTGGCTCACATCAGCTCTGTGCGGTAAGAATAATTTTCTTGTTTGTAGCTTACGATACAGCAGGCTAGCTGTGGCAGTAACACAGCACTGAGCTGTGGACGTAGGCTGAAAAAGTAGTTTTAACATCAACTCATGTAAGCAGATGTTACGCAATACACAGCGCATTAACATAATATCCGGAAGATGTCCCTAAATTTCAGAGAAATCTCACGCATCGGTTATCCTGTGCAAATGCACCAGATAAAAAGCAGACATTGGGGAGTAATTTATTTATTACATGGGGTCCCCAGATAATGCTTATCTAGTGCAAATAGGGCTTTAGTGGTATTTAGTGGTATTGTAATGTCCTTGAATTGAGTATTTTAAGTATTTTATGTTCATTGTCTTTTCTAATTGTTTTTTGTACTCATACATTTTATGTATATTTTAACCGAAGCCAGTCTTGTCTGCCAGATAAATCTATCTATCAATATTAAAAAAGTCACATTGGTCTTGAATCCTACAGTTCATTGAGTCATGCCCACTCTGATAAGACCAGAACCTGAGTCCTGCACCTCATCAAGTTCAATGCCACACTCCACCCTGAGCTCAGCTGCACCAAGCAGCTAAGGGAGTGTACTGACATTATTCTTAAACTTTATCTTTAAGGGTTAATGTAAATTTGATTTATTTTGTGTAATAATACAGTTTTGGTTGCTTTTGATTACTTTTGTGCTATGAGTTTAGCTTTTGACTTAGTTTCTTGCTTTATTAGATTACTTCCTGTTTTATTTTGGTAGTCCCAGTCCCTTTGTTTACTGTTCTGTCACACCTGGTTTCTATTTGCTCATTGCCAATCAGCTGTTCACTGCATTAATTTCCATCAATACATAGTCAGCCTGGTTTCTTTTGTTCTTTTCCAGATCTGTCATTTTCTTTGATCAGTTTTCACATTTTTAATCTAAAGTGTTTTGTTACATAAGCATCATCAGTTTATTTTTCATTAAAGGGGACCTATTATGCTTCCTTGAACCAGTTAGGATAGGTCTGTGGGCTCTACAAAACATGTTCATTACATTTAATACACAAAATCATTCTCAGATATTGAGATTTCACCTGATCAGTTCTGCCTGTTTTGAGCTCATTTCAGAATGAGCGGTTTTAGGGCTACGTCACTTTTATGCAAAGAAGCTGCTTTTAGCCACACCCTCCCATTACCCGACACCTGCACTAACGCATTAAAAAACATAAAAACTCACTGAAGTTAATTCTTCCTTTTTGATTTTTTTTTTGCATAACAAACAGCTGTTTTGGACCAAGGTTGCCTGGTCTGTGTGAATGTGCCTATCAGTAAACACCTAGACCCAGGCAAATGCACCTTACAACTCGCTGGCCAAATGAAATTGACCTTGGAGAAGTTTTTGACTCGGCCTGGCGGAGGTGACCACTTTAATTTGGCTGCTTGGATTCACCATTGAGATGTCCCAGTAAGACTTGTAAGGCTGTCATGAAATTTTGTCGTCGGCATGACCTAAAACAATTCTGATATCTGAATCTGGCTCCACCGAGTCAGCCTTAGAAGGCTGGCTATCTCAAAATTCTCCTGGATGCTATGTAAACTTGACATTCTCTGTCCATGATTTCATTTAGATTATCCCAGCTCATATTTTAGATATTGTTGTGTGTGTTTTATGACTGTATTTTTGTGTTCACATGTTGTAAAGCACTTTGTATCGCCTTGTTGCTAAAAAGGGATATATAAATAAATTTGACTTGTCTTGATGCACAATTATGCCGTTATTAATTCAAACTCTAAGGATTCTCCTTTGCTTCCACATTTGCGCCAGAATCTGCTCAGCTAGAGTGCGGCGCAGTGTGTCATGATGTGGAGTCGAACAGCTGACATTGTGAGGATCTGGGTTTGGCTCCGCCTTGTGGGCAGAGCCACTAATCATTCTTCCACAGGTGTTCCAGTTTCCCACTGATTAGACCAGCCAGTACTTAAGCAGCAGGCGGGGATCAGATCTTCACTGGAGCATCGAACCTTCTGGGTTAGATTCTCCGCCTCAGCGTCTAACCTAATTTATGCTCCTTGTGTTAATCACGATCTCTATTTGTGCCTACGACTCAGGTTTCTTGCCACACCACGACTACGGACCTAAGGAACTACTTACCTGGAAAACCGAGGACACTTACCTTGCTGCTACTGGCCCGTAATCTGGAAACACTGGAATCGCACCTCTCCTTCTCGACGCCGCAACCTCCTTCAGAACCTGTAAGCAAACAAAGAGACTTTAAGAACCTAGCTACCATCTTGGAACCAGATTGTACCCGAGACTCACCCCGCTCTCCTTATCTTGCAGACTCCTCCAGACTCCGACCACTGTATATAGCTGCACATGTAAATAAACTCACCGTTATTCTCGTCTCCGTGTGTGGTTTTGGTTTCGCTCTCTGGACAGAAACACTCGAGTTCATGACAGACATTAGCTCAATAATTCAGCACACAGACCGTTTTTTTTTTCCATAAAATGCAACCTTTTTTCTCATACTGTAGCAAATGTAGTGTCAGTAATGTATCAGTTTCAGTTTACTACGATTCCGACAGTAAATGCGCAGATATTTTGGGTAATGTAATGTGAGACACAGGACCCCTTCCTGAAAAGATTTTTGCAAACTACAACTTTCTTTAGCAATATCACAGGGACATTACCATCAAAAATAAAATGAAGCCACACAGCTCTGTTCTCTGTGACAGGGAGAACATGCATGGACACATGTTCTATATTGCAGCGGACAACAGAACATTTTCCTTTTCCAGCAGACATTGTTCAGCAGTAAAACCAGCAGAACTAATGTGATGCGGTCTTCTTGTATTGAAGTGGGTGGAGCTTCACTTGGGTTGTTAGGTGAGGGGCTGGGCTCGGCTTGGGGTTGCTAGGTAACAGGGATTGTGACGCAGCAATCCCAAGGTTGTTGAAACAGGTCGTTTTGCAGACACCAGAAAACATTTACCTATTGTTTAGTTGTTTTTTTTTTGCGCTTGGACTGTTTCTAGAAGCAGTAGATACCCAAATGGAAGTCCAAAACATGCAAAAAGTGAATTTTACATAATAGGTCCCCTTTAATAAAGTTCTTCTGGTCTCCATCACCTGCTTGCCTCCTGCCTCCCTGTTTGGCCTTTTACCAAATTCTCCACTGTGAACTGTGACATAGCTAATGTGTCTGTGTGCTGTGAATGTGCATGCGTTTTTCACAACATGATTGTGAACTGTAACATTTGTCCAGATTATTATCACTCTGTAAAATCTAAACAATCACAAGCATAGGGCACCAGTGGCAAATTTGCCAATCCTGGTGTTCTCTGGCAAATGTCAAGCATCCTGCATGGTGTTAGGCTGTGAGCACAACCCCCACCTGTGGACGCCGGGCCCTCATACCATCCTCATGGAGTTGGTTTCTAACCGTTTGGGCAGACACATGCACATTTGTGACCTGCTGGAGGTCATTTTGCAGGGCTCTGGCAGTGCTCCTCCTGTTCCTCCTTGTACAAAGGCGGAGGTAGCAGTCCTGCTGCTGGGTTGTTGCCCTCCTACGGCCTCCTCCACGTCTCCTGGTGTACTGGCCTGTCTCCTGGTAGTGCCTCCAGCCTCTAGACACTACGCTGACAGACACAGCAAACCTTCTTGCCACAGCTCGCATTGATGTGCCATCCTGGATGAGCTGCACTACCTGAGCCACTTGTGTTGTAGAGTCCATCTCATGCTACCACAAGTGTGAAAGCACCACCAACATTCAAAAGTGACAAAAACATCAACCAGAAAGCAAAGGTACTGAGAAGTGGTCTGTGGTCCCCACCTGCAGAACTACTCCTTTATTGAGTGTGTCTTGCTAATTGCCAATAATTTATACCTGTTGTCTATTGCATTTGAACAACAGCATGTGAAATTGATTGCCAATCAGTGTTGTTTCCTAAGTGGACAGTTTGATTTCACAGAAGTTTGATTTACTTGGAGTTATATTGTGTTGTTTAAGTGATCCCTTTATTTTTTGAGCAGTGTACTACAGTTACATTGAAAAAAAAGCATCCTATAAAAGAACCAGATCTGTCATGGTTTGGGTATTCTTTTTGCCCACATGCAGATCATTTACAGGAGACTTAGGTCAAAGTTTTTAAAGTTTTATTAACAAAGCAAAATGCAAAAACTGTTCGTCTTTGCCTGGAAGAAGGGAGGTAGGGACAACCGGGTTCTCTGAAAACAGAGCAGGAGTGGGTGAAAAAGTTAAACTGAATTATGGTAGGTAAATAAAGAATGAAGGTCCTACTTTGGTTGAATGAGATAATTCCGCCAGGAGGGGAATTGGTGTGGGGAGCTTGGGCTTGGGTCTTTGTGAGGGTAACCAGAAACGATGGGCCGCTAGTCCTGGGAGCAGTGCAGACAGAACAGCTGGAGGGGGAGTCATTGGATGGCGGACAGGTTTCACAGAGCTTTCAAGGAGCCAGAGGAGGGAGAGTTGCCAAACGTAGAACTTATGACACTCAGCTACTACCACGCCAAATGTTAGCTCAATTATCTGTACAATCGATTAAGGAGGAGACATTTTTGTGTTGGCTTAGGTTGATTTGCTGTGGCAGCCATCTCAAATTGAGTTGACTTCAAAAGTTATTGAGTTGTAGATGTACATCCAATAATTACTTTCTGAGAGTTTCATTAAAATCTGTCCAGTGGTTCATAAAATATTTTGCTAAAGCTACAGACAAACAAACACACACACACACAAACACAGGGGAAAAAAACATTATTACCTAGTTGCCTTCAGCTGCAGTCGATATTAACTGCATGCCATTAAAAAAATCCTAAGAAGTTAAATACAACTCCAAACCAGTCACTGATACTGCCAAATAACAAATTTAACCTTCACTGGCTTTACATACTAAGGAACATATTAGTATGTAGAAAGTCACAGCAGAGCCAATGCAACCAGGAGAGTTCTCTGTATCTATAAAGGAAGTGGACACTTCTAACACACACAGACACAAAAACTAATAAAGAGGATCAAAGCTGCTTTATACCGAACGTGTATTCCAGATGTCTTAGTCACTCGTGTGAATCAGTGTTCAGATTTTTTTATTCTTAATTTTTACTCTTAAACTGTGTGAGTCATTTTGATGTTGACAGAGAAAACATGAAAGTATGTTAAAACAGGAAGTGGATATAGACAGAGGCAGAAATTATGTTTCTTGGACTGCAAGCACCAAGTGCTTTCAGCAACCAAGAGGAAATCATAGTCATTTGTGAAAGTGCTGGTTTATGTGAAATGTGTGTGACTACCATCAAATCAACAAACAAATATCTAAAGTCTGACAGGGCAGTACTTAACTGGTTTCTGACAGGGAACAGTCTAAAACATCTGTTTCTAGTTTGTTTTCAGAGTCATCTGCTTTTCTTTTATTTCTTGACTTGTTGAGGATGTTTAGGTGCCAATTCATATTTACTGATTGCAGTCCAAGATAGGATTTAACTTCCATCAGATGCATTGTAAGCTTTACATGAATACTTATTATCACCCTCTGCCAAAGGGCAAAGGCAATTATGTATTTGCCCGTGTGTGTACGTCTTTGAGTGTCTGTCTTTCCCCAAAATATGTCATAAACAACCTAACAAATTTTAACAAAACCTGAAGAAAGTAATCATTCTATGTATATCTACAACTGATTACCTTTTGGAGTCAAACCAATTCAAGGTGGCTGCTACAGCCAACTGCCATTAAAAAGAATACCTCATTAGAAATTGAGCAAAACTTTAGTGTGGAAATAGCTAAGAGTCATCATCAACACGTACTCTGAGGGCTAATAAATGGTAAATAGACTGTACTAGCCAATCAGGCTACTCAAAGCACTTTACATTACAATCTGTGCTCTCATTTAACCAACCACACACACATTCATACATCACTGAATCTCTACAAAGCTAATCTGACTAAATCATTCTATGGAGACTAATCAGTGCTTTAAATTCTGTTTATACACATGGGACACACATCAGAGGTACTGAGGGGTTCAATGTCTTGCCCAGGAACACTTCAACATGTGACTCCTGCCTGGAATCAAACCTCTAACTCTCTCATTGGAAGACAACTGCTCTAACCACTGATCCACAGGTACCCCAATAAATCGCACGTATTTGTTTCAAGTTCCTCCTGTTAAAAGGGAGTTGTTCCTTTCCACTGTTGCCAATGTGCTGCTCAGGATGGGAGACTGTGACGAAGTGAAGATTCAACGCAATCTGCTGGCTTCCTTAGATAACTTTTACTAATTGGATTTTTATAATGTATGTATTTTTGTACAATGCCCTGAGACAACTTTTGTTGTGACTTGGCACTATATAAATAAACTGAATTGAAACTAAATTGAATTGACAGATTTTACTGAAACTTAAAAAAAAACTTTTGTTGGATATACAAATACAAATGAATAACTTTTGGAGTCAACTTAATTCAATATGGCTGCCAAAATCAAAATCTATTCTTTTTTATCTGCAGCAGCGTATCTTTATGATAGTGTCACAGCTCCATCTGTTCCTGCCACGCCTCTTGCCACAGCCACTTAACTTTCCACAGTCCCACAGTCCAAGCCACGCCCATGTTGCCATGCCCACACAATTACCATCATCTGTTTCACCTGTTCCTGTCACTATAAAGACCCACAGCTCCCAGATCTCAGTGCCAGATTATTGAAAGCCTTGTTGCAAGTAAATGTCCAGCGTACTACTCTCGTTCATGCCTGATCTCGACCCTTGCCTGTTCCATGACCACCGTCTCTTGTCTGCTCCCTGCCTGATACTTCTTTGGACTCTGATCTCTCGTTACCGACCTTGCCTCGCCCATCTGGACCTCGCCCTTTGGATTCTCCCTGTCTGGTTTTGGCTTTGGAACTCTGACCTACCGGTAACGACCTCACGCCTGGATCTGGATTTTCCCTCTCGTCTCAGCCCCTTTCAGACCAGCCAGTCTGCAACACTAAACCAAGTTGTTGTGGACTTACCAGTTCCGGTCTCGTCACTAGCCGATCACGTGAGTGAGACGATCAAAGACTTTGAGCCTGCTCCCAGCTTTCTGGCAATAAAATCCTTAAAACTTTGTCGTGTCGTTGTGAGTCTGAGTTCTGCCAAGCCTCGCCTTGTCAGATAGAACATAATATACATTTACATTAATTTAAAGGTTTTAAATTGCCTAATCAATATAAACCGGTGCTAACTTATCCAGTTATTAATCATATTTTTTTTTTTTCTGTATGTTGTTACTTGTCCCAACAGTTTCAGACAAGTTGGAGCTATTACAGATATTTTAATATTAGAATATATGTCATTCAGTTGGAGGCTAACTGCTAGAGGTCCTCGGGAGGATGGGTCTGTAGCTGCTTTTATTCCGGTAGGAAACAGGCGATGGCTCATGTGCGTTCCTGTGACTCAGCCAGGAGTCATCGCCTCGCGGTGGGTCACGTGCATGTCGTGAGGAAGTGGTTTATTTGTAGGATGAATAACAAACTTTTGAACCTGAAGAAGTAGGAAAAAAAAATTGAAAGGAAAAACAAACGGAAACTCTGCTGGGAATGAAGTCATGAAAACCTGTCCAAAAATACCCGAAATGACTAGAAAAGGTTACTGACAAACCAAAAAATAGATGTACATACACGAAAGTCGGCCATTTTAATGAATATATGAGGGTGGAAAAAGTCCCTAAACTCCTGGTAACTAAAACAATGACTAATATCCTGTGGAAGTTATTAAGTGGGGTGTTTCTGTGGTGCAGTAGATAAATATGTGAATGGAAGAGTTTCGTCCTCAGACCTGAACATTTATAACTGATATGGTTAAAAATAATACAAAAGCAATGAAAATATTGGGGTCTATATTTAATCTATTTGGCAAAATTTCCCTCAACTCTTCTGGCACATTTTCTAGAGTGAACATTTTTTAAAAAATATATTCAGGCTATGAGGAAAAATGAGCTTCAGAAACTTTACAAATAATGTCAAAACAAGTACATATAAAAAAAACATTTCCTACATTTTCAAACGCTTAGTGAAATTGGTAAACAAACAGCTGGTGGTTGGCAGTTGTTCACAAAATTTTAAATTAAGGACACATTAACACATTATTGAGGAAAATATTGTGCAGATTTTGTTTCTTACTTTCTAAATTTATTTGGACTAATTTTGATATTTATTCCAGAATTTATTACTATATTCTGAAACCTAAATTTTGTTCCTCAAGTTTTTTTTATTAGATAAATTCACAATATATAAGTAATAATTACTGTATCTTAGTACAGAAGAGTATTAAAAATATTGATCAAGTGGAGTTTTCTCAGAATCTTCTATATATCAAATTCAAGTGTTACTGAAATTAGTGGACTAAGTTACAAAAACAACTTTATAAAACTGATATGAAAACAGGGATCAGAAGCTTTTACAAAGTTGAAGACTGGAGTACTTGGACGTGATTATAGACATGACTATTTACCAGAATGTTCAAGTTTATCTGTCAAATGTTTGGTGAAGTTTAAGCATCAAATAGTAAGTTGTGTTGTTTAGACACCAAATGCATCAGCTTTAAACCAAACACTAAAAATGAACCAATTTTTTTCCCACTGGCTTATCAGGTGAAAATTACCTGGGATCTCATGTATGAAAGAATGCACAGCTTTTCTACTGAAAGTTGCCATACAGACAAAATTTGAAGTGTGTGGACACAAGAGTATTCCGATGTATGAAACCGTGTGCTTGCATGTTTCTGTGCACCTTTCCTTGATACATCCTGATGAACGTGGAACTAAGCGTCCATGAAACATCTCCCCTAACACATTTACATTTAAATATAGTCACAAATATGTCCTGCATGTGTGATGCTCTCCTTTCTATGATCAAAAATTATGTCTAGATGCAGTAAAATGAGGAATTTAATGGAATGTGAGTCAAAGATGCGCCTAAATAAGGAAGTGGAGTGTCAACGTATTTGGTACACTGTCCTCTGACATATGCATCATGCCATGTGTGAAGAAGCTGTGGTTGTCAGAGCAGCGCACATCCACAAAAGTAACAAATAGTTTAAATGATCAGACATAAAGGTGGAAGTAAAGCAAAGGAAGGCTGCCCACCACCTCTTATCTAAAAAGACACCACTTACTGTACATGAGTTACACACTGTTATTCTAAATGATCAAAGTAAACCGGGGGTGTAGATGTGCTGGCAGCGTACTTCTAAGGCTGAGGGATTTCCAACTTTATGCATGTGTTTAATGATATAATTACTGTAATTTCGAGGCACTCAGGGGCTTGGTAGAACTTAGAGGCTTATTTATTATAATAGTTATTATAATATATTAGTTTTATTATAATAGTTGATGTAAGAAACAAGTGCTGCATATTAATGGACTATTTCAGCCAAGGTGTATGGGAATTTGATATATCTGGGCATCATACAGATGAGACTGTGCCATACGGCTGGCATGGCATGGCTCAGGGACGACTGTGAAATACCCGACCTATCAGCCAATTCCCTCTGAAAGGCTACGGTTGCAGGACACCCCAGCATGGTAAGGATGTGAAGTGGCACCGACAATGCACGGGTCCTCTGCGTTTCCTATGGAATACTGGGACCAGTTCAATGCAGAGTTTCAAAAGACTGGCCCTGGGACTCTAAATTATGTATTAAGTCAGGCATCATTGTGTGCCAGCAGGTGATTGTAATCCTTGAAAACAAGCTGCCTTAAGTGCCAAAGCCGCCACTTTTCCACAAGTACACTCAATCTTATGCAGCTCGTTATAGCCATGTGTCATTATCTACATCTTGTAGACCTTAGGAATCATCACATTAATATGCTTAACTGACATCTTTTTTTTTGCTCACTGACAATGGAAGTGCCTCTTAGACCTTAGACAAGTGTGTGGTAAATGGTGTGTAAAAATAAAGGAAATTTTAAATTTTCATTAGATTTAGTTTGTTTTAATAATTTTTGAGGCGTGTTATATGTTATTTTGTATTAAATTAAATGTAGTTCAGTTTCATAACTCAGTTTTAAACCATAAATGCTCATATTCTTGAGAAAACATTGTGTTCAAATGCCTCTTGAGTTCAGAATACTAAATGGAGTCATATTTCAATGTATTTTGGCAAGTTTCAGTACATTGTAGTTTGATACTGTCAACTGAAAATTTGCATGTCATCTGCACATTCTCACAGTAGGTTAAAGGTGTAGGTATATTTACACACACTTTCATGCAAAATTTGTTTGAATACATCCCAACATGTGCTGGGAACATGGCATACATAACCTTTTTGTGCATCAGACCCCTGGTAAGCCAGTGGACACCTGCCCCTTCAAAAGGCAAACCATATTAACACAAAAAATACCCAAACTAGAACTTGTTCCAGTTGAATATTACTTTTTTTCCTCTTTTTCATTACCATGGACCATGTTTTGTGACCACTCACAAAATAAGAAATGATTGTTTAAAGATAAAGATATCTATCATTGTACAAAACACAACTCCATCCATCTATTCATTCATCTTCTGCTTTTCCATGATAGGATAGCAAAGGCAACTGGCCCAGGAAGGAAACCCAGGCTTCCTCTGCCAAGGCCACATCTTTCAAGGGAATCCCAATGAATTCCCAGGCCAGATAGGATACATAATCCCTCCAGTAAGTTCTGGTTAGGCCTCAGGATCTCTTCTCTGTGTGTCATGATATGGGGTTTATTTTTATTTTTGATAATGTTTTTCTGATTAGGTTTTGGTTTTCTCCTGTGATCTTGTATTTTTGATTCTTGTGTTTTTGAATGCCTTCTGTAGTTCTATACTTCTGTTAGATTCATGGGTTCTGTATGTTTATGGAAAGTTGTTTTCACTTGTGTGTTTCTGTGTAATCTGTTTTGTTGGGTTCAGTTTTCTTTTGTGATCCTTGTGTTTTAGTTTGTTCCCGATGACAATTTTCTTTATTTTTATTACATCTGCTTTGCTTATTCTCCCTGTGCCTCCTTGTGTTCTCTTCCACCTTTCAGTAATTTTCCTCAGTCAGTCTCTGCTCCTCAGCCCTGCCACGCACATCCTTACCTGTCCCTGGTTACCATTAGAGCTCCAGCCTTCACGTTCAGTCTCCTTCCCTCTCCTCTTCAGTAGTGTGTTGTTGGCTCTATGCCACAGTTCCGGTTTTTGTTCCTTGTGTCCTTGTACCTCCCTGTGATCACTTGTGTCCTAAGTTTTTTGTACAAGTCTTTGCTGACACATCAGCCCTTTTGTTTGCCCTACTGTTTTGTCACATGACTCCTGCTGACCTCAAATAGTTTTTAATTTATAAAATAATTTCTAAAATAAGGAGCCATAACAAGCATGATTGTACATTTTGGACACAACACAATCAAATGTCCAAGATGAAAAAAAAAAACAATTCTGGCAAAATTACTTGTCCCGACACATGTAAACAGAAAACACTACCTTATTTAACTCTACAAATTCTGACAGCATCCTATTTCCTGTTGCTGCACCTTGAGACACATTCCCTGTTTGATACCCCTGCCTCTAAATGACATTCCAAAATAACTCCTATCTAGCCTTTATGTATATTCACTTTGATGACCAAACAATATTCAATAATAACTTGCAAGCTCAAATTTTGCTGTGAAATGTTAAATACTTCCATTCTAACTGAAGCAAACATGATTCATTGGCACATCTTCATCCCACCACTGCTGATGACCAAAATTGCCCCCCCAAGAAAAAAAAAGAGGAAATTTTAAGTAAAACATGCCTATGGTCTGTAGACTGTGACCGTTGCTATAAGGTAGATTGGTATAATTTTTCCTCTTGTTTCAGTGGGAGGGGGCACAGGAAGCTTCGCAGACATGATTGCTCATCATTCTGTGTGCAGCTAACTTATCATTATGTATCCATTCAACCCATGCTGAGGTGACAACAAGGTCTCCATGAAGTTCTCCAGATTCCTCTCAGATGAGTCTGAGTGTTTTTGAAGCTGTGAGTCACAGGAAGCTTTGGCTTAAATAAATCCTGTGATTTAACACTCACGACCTTGGTCAATTTAAAAAAAAAAAAAGTACTCATAACAAAGAATTGGCATGATTCTGAATGTTTTTTTATGTGAAATCAAAAAACAGATTTAGCAAGTGAAAATCAAGTCTCTCTGAATTGTTTTAACCTGGCTGCTAGTATTAGGTACATTTTCAGCTGGACTAAAGTGAATATAAAGGTTTTTTTCCCCCAAAAAGGGAAATTTTTAAAAGGCAACATACATATTACATATTTGTTTGAATCTTCATTTTACATATGAACTAAAATAATATATTACAAAATAAGTATAGACTATACAAAATAAGTATATAATATTTGTTTATCAAAGTTGTTTTTGTCATGATTTGGGTATTTTGCATTGTTGATCTTCTGTATTTGACGTTCATGTTTGTGTTCCTTTGATCCTTGTGTTACATTTGTTCCTTGTGTCTCTTTATAATATGTTCTTGTGTAGTTTTCTGTGCCACTATTCGTCTGCCCTCAGCTCAATAGTTTTCCAGTCAGCCTGCCACACCCACTTCACCTGTTTCCCATTACCTGTCACTCCAGCTGCATTCAATCCTCCACTCACCCTTGGCCCTTTATATTCAGTCACTTTCTTCATGTCCTTGCTGGTTCATTGTTACTGTTATGTTTGTTTTTACCACAGTCAAGTCTGCTTCTTGTCTCCCCCTCCTCGTGTTCCCTGTGATCCGCTGTATGTAAGTTCTTTGTTTGCTGCCATGTCAGTCTTTTGTTTTCCTTTGTTAATAAATCAGTTTAATTTTGAGTTCTTCCAGTCTGGTTCCCACAATCCACAAACGTGACAGTGCCTAGAATTCATATATCCATCCATCATCTGCCTCCTGTTCTGAAGTCTGGTCATGTGGGCAGTAGCTTGAGCAGAGAAGTCTAGACATCTATTTCCAGAACGACCTCTTCTAAGAGGATTTTAAGGCATTCCCAGGCCCACTGAGAAACATAGTCTCTTCAGCATGTCAAGGGTCTTCCATTTTGTCTTTTCCCTGTTGGACATGCTTGGAACACCTCCCTAGAAAGGTGTCAAGGGGGGATCCTTACCAGATGCTCAAACCACCTCAACTGGCTCCTCTCGATGTGGAGGAGCAGTAGCTTTACTCTGACTCTCTTCCAGATAACTTCTCACCATATCTCAAAGGGAGAGCTCAGCTACCCTGTGAAGAAAACTCATTTCTATCACCTGCATCCAATATCTCATTCTTTTGGTCCATACTCAGAGTTCATTACCATGTGTAAGGGTAGGAATGTAGATCGACTGGTAAACAGAGAGTTTTGCCTTGCAGCTCAGCTCCCGCTTCACCACAACAGAACAGTAGAAAATATGAAATATTATGGCGCTTGCACATATTTGTCTGTTGATCTTGTGCACCATTCTTCCTTCACTCTTGAACAAAACCCTGAGATACTTAAACTTCTCCACTTGAGGAAGCACCTCACTATCAACCCAGAGAGGGTGGTCCACCCTTTTCTGACTGAGGACCATGGCCTCAGATTTAGAGGTGCTGATCTTCATCATAGCTGCTTTTCACTCAGCTGCAAACTGGTCCAGTTTAAGCTGGAGATCATGGCATAATGATGCCAACAAGACCAAATCATCTGCAAATAGCAGATGGAATTCTGAGGCTACAAAATTGGACCCCTTCCACCCCTTGGCTTCACCAAGAAACTGTGTATAAAAGTTATGAATAGAATCTCTGAGAATGGGCAGCCCTGATGGAGTCTGACTCACCCTGAAGAGGTCCAACTCAATAGAAACCAGACTCTCGGATCATTTGTAAAGGAAGTCAAGAGACTGTAGCAACGGACCAGAATTCCATACTCAAGGAGTACACCTCACAGGATACCCCAAGAAACACAATCAAATCCATTCTTCAAGTCCATAAAACGTGTAGACTAGTTGGAAAACTCCCATGCCCCCTAAAAGACCCTAGCAAGGGTAAAAGGCTGGTGCAATGTTCCACAACCTGAATCCGCATTGTTCCTCCTGAATCCGAGGTTCAACCACTGACTTTCATCTCCAACAACTCAACCACTGAATATACCTTTTTTAAATAGATCTTACCAGGGAGGTTGAAGAGTGTGATTCTTCATAACTGAAACACACCTTCTTTGAGAAAGGGAACCATCACCCCAGTCTGCCAATCCAGTGGGACATTCCCGTTGTCCATGCAATGTTGCAAAGACCTGTCAACCAAGACAGCCCAGCAATATCCAGAGCCTTCAGGAACTCAGGGCAGATGTCATCTACTCCCAGAGCACTACCGCTGCAGAGCTTTTTATCTACCTCAGCCCCAGTTATGGACAGACCTTCCCCAGAGTCCCCAGACTCAGCTTCCGATCATGGAAGATATACTGGCAGGATTGAGAAAGTCCTCAAAATATTCCTTCCACTGCTTGATGACATCACTGGTTGAGGTCAACATCACCCCACCTCTACTACAAAAAGTGTAGTAAAGTGCTGCCTGACAGTTTACCAGAATCTTTTTTGGAGCTGATCGAGAGTCTCTATACAAGGGATCACCAACTCCTTGCACACTCACTTCACCTGTGTTAAAACAAAGTCTATCATCAATCTGCAGTCTAGGGTGTCCTGGTGCCATGTGCACTTATGCACATCCTTATGCTGAACATGGTGCTTGTTATGGACCTTCTGTGACTAGCACAGAATTCCAATAACAGAACACTACTTGGCTTCAGATCAGAGAGGGCATTCCTCCGAATCACAGCCCTCCAGGTTACACTGTTTCTCTCAACATGTGCATTGAAGTCCCCAGCTGGAACACCTTCCAACACCACTGCAAAGGACTCCAAGAATGCTAGGTCCTCTAAACTGCCATTCAGGGCATAGGCACAAACAGAAGTTAGAGCCTATGTTAGAACCTCTAAAAACCTCTAAAATATTATCTAGGTGGTCTATAGCTCCTCGGGATGTGGCTGGGGTGCTGCGCTGGTCTCTGGTGGGTGTTCCCTCCCACTAGACCTCTCAGGGGGTTGGCTCAATAAAGGGGATGGCTATATGCCCTCTCACCTTGGTCCTTCTCCAGGCTTTGCCTGCACGGCGGGAAGTGGTTGCGCGGCTGGGTTGGGGGGGCTGGTGCCCTGTGTGTCTTCCTGTACTTCTTCGTGCAGGGGGCTGCTGACCCTGTGCTTTGCTGGTGACCTACCTCTGTGTGGACGAGCAGCTGCCTTGGGGTGGTGCCCGGTGTCTGTTTGCCTGAGATTGCTGCTGCCTTCTGGGGCTGGATCCACCTGTCCTTTCTGCTCTTGGGTGCTGTAGATGGCGGGCCTTCTACTGTTCACAGTACTTTTTTAACTGTGCATCTTCAAGTGACATACAAGCACACTCACATAATATGAACACAATTTTTATATTTTTTATTTTATTTTTATTATTATTTTTGACTTTTTGCATTTTTTATGTATTTTTATATGTATGTTCTGTATGTGTGTATCAGTATGTACACACCATCAGGCACCGATTCACAAAAAGTCCTGATGGTTGAAGGGCATACAAACAAGTTGCTATTACAGCAATGTGGCCTGCCTGCATTGACTAAAGACTGAATCTGATGCTAGATTCAGTCTTGATTCAATAAAGCAGTGGTTCCCAAAGATTTTCTTCTGGGCCCCCCTATGGATTACAATAACCCCCCCCCCCAATAAAAAAAAAAAAAAAAAAAAAAAGAAAAATCAACTGGGCACACACATTGTTCAAACTGACATAAACCAATGCACATATTTTGTTGTCAAACTCCACTGAAGTTATTTCACACTTCATGTTGCAACAAAACAAACTACAAACCATCTTTACAGTGAAACACTTTTGTGTAACTGTTTTTTTTTTAGTTCTATACTGTAGAAGAGTATTATTTGCTGTCAGCGTTATTTCAAACATATTTCTTTTTTTTATTTTTATTTGTAACAATATTCAACTTTGCTATCATCAATACATTTACAGGGCTGGGCACTTGTGAGGATGTATGACACATTTGAAAATGAAAATCAAATCAATCAATTTAAAAAACAGCCTCTGTGCAAAATGGGGTTAAAAACCTGTCCCTGTCAAAAACCTGTCCATTATGCTTAGTCAGGCACTGTTTTTTTTTTTTTTTTTTCATCCATCTTGCGCCCCCACCTGCAATGGCACTGCACCCCCCTAGGGGGCGCGCCCCACAGTTTCGGAACCACTGCAATAAAGTAAATCATGCATTTAGGATTCTCATTTTAAGATATCCTTTTCTAGAGCAAATCTGTTCTGGCACATGTAGACACACATCTTCTCCAAATGGTATGTCTGATATGCCACAACAGGACAAAAACACAAAAAGTTTGTGGGGTGGCACAGTGGTGCATTGGTTAGAGCTGTTGCCTCTCACCATTTCAATTCAGTTCAGTTTCAATTCAGTTAATTTATATAGCGCCAAGTCACAACAAAAGTCGTTTCAGGGCACTGTACAAAAGCATGCATATACATTATAAAAAGACAGTTAGTAAAAGTTATCTATCTAAGGAAGATTGCGTTGAATCTTCACTTCAAAACAGTCTCCCCTCCTGAGCAGCACATTGGAAAGGAACAATTTCCTTTTAACAGGAAGAAACCTCCGGCAGAACCAGGCTCAGAACAAGCAGCCATCTGCTTTGACCGGCTGGGGTTTGAGAGGACAGGAAAGAGACACAGACAAACATATAAAGACTCATCCAGGTGTAGTTTCTACTAAAAGAAAGACAAAGAAAAACATGTTAATGATGGAAATAATTACAGTAGAGCAAGTAAGACAATAGCAGAGTGAGGAAATGTGGTCAATTTATCCTCCAGCAGTCTAAGCCTACAGCAGCATAACTAAGGGATAGCTCAGGGAACCCAAGCCAACCCTAACTATAGTATTGATCAAAAAACAAAGTCTTAAGCCTAGTCTTAAAAGTGGACAGGGTTTCAGCCTCATGGACAGAAACTGGAAGTTGGTTCAACAAGAGAGGACCCTGATACCTCAAAACTCTGCCTCCCTTTTGATTTTTGAAAACTCTAGGAACCACAAGTAAACCTGCAGTTTGAGACTAAAGTGCTGTATTAGGAAAATATAGAATAATAAGATCTTTATTATAATATGGAGCTTGGTTGTTGAGTGCTTTTTATGTTAGAAGTAAGATTTTAAATTCTACTCAGAATTTGACAGGGAGCCAGTGAAGAGAAGCTAAAACTGGAGAAATATGATCTCTCCTCCTAACTCTCCGGCAGAAGCATTTTGGATCAATTGAAGACTTTTTAAAGAGGTTTTGGACACCCAGATAATAAAGAATTACAATAGTCCAGCTTAGACGTGATAAATGCATGGACTAGTAAGAAGGTTGCAGGATCGCTTCCCAACCTGGGGCCTTTCTGGGTGGAGTTTACATGTTCTCTGGGTACTCCGATTTCCTCCTTCAGACCAAAAACATACATGTTAGGTTAACTGGTAACTCTAAAATTGTTCCTAGGTGTCAGTAAGAGCATGAATGATTGTTTGTCTCTATGTGGTCCTGTGATGGACTTACATCCTGTCTAGGGTGTCTCCTGCCTCTTGCTTAGTGACCGCTGGAGATAGGCACCAGCTCCCCGTGACCCAGAAAGAATAAGCAGGTAAAGAAAATGGATGGATGGATTTATTTATTAAGTTTGTGGTTATACCATTGTCTTCTTTTTTTACATTTTCTAAAATAACTGTTGTTGTTGTTAAGTGGTGGTTATATATGTTGATTTTTTCTATTTAACCCTAACTTGGATAGAATTAGGTCATTCAATTTTTTGGTGTGATACACAACTGGAGAGAATACACCATCTTTGTGATATTGAAACCAACCTGAAGTTTTCTCGAGCTTTGAAGCACTAGTTACTGGATTAAAATACAAAGTTGCTAACCAAACAGTCTTCTGAGATGGTTTAAAACTACATTGTCCACACTACTCCAGATATTTTTGATAACAAAGATTTTATGCTGTGTTTGCACTTCCTGTCTACATGCAAACAAAGATTTTGGTGAAATAATAAAAAAAATAGTGATTTATTCTTTAAGTTTTTGGTGGATTTGTATGAGCTTGGAATATGGACCTTTTGAAAAAACTGATGACATAGCAGCTTTTTTTTGCCTACTATCACTTTCTGTCCTAAAACCCAAAAATGTGTTGTGGCACATTTAAATAAAGAAAGGAGATGGTGGGTAAACTCAGGAACTTTATTACATGTGTGCCATCAGGTCAGAGATCATTACAAAACTCTCTTTAGTCTTAACTTATCCTTCATTCTTCATCTGCAGTTCTAACAAATGTTCCACTGCTCAACCTACAATATCACAGCAGCGCCATCCAGTGGTAATAAATAACAGAACATACACAAATGCATTTAGTGCAGGGGTCTCCAATCCTGGTCCTAGAGGGCCACTTTCCTGCATGTGTTACTTGTTTCCCTGCTCCAACACACCTGATTCAGTGGTTCAATTACCTCTTCATGTTCTGCAGAAGCCTGTTAATCACCCATTGATTCAAATCAGGTGTGTTGGAGCAGAGAAACAAGTAAAACCTGCAGGATAGTGGCCCTGAGGACCAGGATTGGAGACCACTGATTTAGTGCAAACCTCAGAACACAACACAATGGATCTGTTTTCAACCAGTTTTTTATGTCTGTTTTGCTTCTTCCTCAAACTGTTTCCATTAAGCTTTCATTGTGCTAAATGCTTAATAAATGGATCGTTCAGTCAACTTAGAATATATTCTGTCAATAGTTATCAGTAAGTAATACCTTATCAGTTATGACATCAGTTATAGAGCATGAAGTACAAAGAAATCATTGAAAATTTTGCATATTGTCTTATAACATCTAAACCATGAGTTACACAATTAAAAAGGATCTATCTACATGTTCTCACAGTTGTACTGAAGCACATGGTGTAGGCCATGCCCATTTCTACCTAAATGCTTTTGCTACATTGTAAAATTTGCAAAACCTACTTATGACTTCTTCTTAGAAGCTTAAAAGGGACCTATTATGCAAAATTCAATTTTTTGCATGTTTTTGTACTTCCATTTGGGTATCTACTGCTTCTAGAAACAGTCCAAGCGCAAAAAGCCAGCCCCCGAGCCCAGCCTCTCACCTAGCAATACAAGTGAAGCTCCACCCACTTCATTACAACAAGACTGTCACGTTTGTTCTGCTGGTTTTACTGCTGAACAATGTCTGCTGGAAAAGAAAAATGTTCTGTTGTCAGCTGCAATACAGAACATGTACTGCCGGTGTCCAACCCGCTACCAGTCGGGTTTCAGATCCACTTATTGCCGCTCTCCTACTTGACAAATGTCGGTTCGGAACCGCTAAGTGCCCCTGTCCCAAAGTCAGAATTCTTAGAGTTTAAATTATTAACGTTATAAATGTGCATCAGATCCGAGGTGTTTAATCCTTCAGTGAATTTTTATGTTTTGAGACGGGACTCTGAGTTGGGGGGCGTGGCCAAAAGCAGCTTATTTGCATAAAAGTGACGTAGCCCTAAAACCGCTCATTCTGAAATGAGCTCAAAACAGGCAGAACTGATCAGGTAAAATCTGAATATCTGAGAATGATTTTGTGCATTAAATGTAATGAACATGTTTTGTAGAGCCCTCAGAACAATCCAAACTTGTTCAAGGAAGCATAATAGGTCCCCTTTAAAGGTTGATCATCATAAAACTCATCATGTTAAATCTAAAAAGTTGAATTTAAGTTGTCAAAGTCAGTAAATTATTTTCAAGAATTTACAAGTTATGCTTACACAAATATATAATGCTAGCTAGAAAAACCCCCAACATATTTGGCCATATTTTGAAAATAATAATAGCTGATTAAATGCAATTTGAACTGCTGTTGGAGGAGCCACTTCTGAGTTAGTGGACCAAAATTGACAAACACTGAAGTGTAGGGAGTTAACAGTAAACAGTTATTCAGACAGAAAAGGGTCATTGGATCTTTACAAAATTTGATACAGACCTTTTTGTGAAAGTTCTGTAAACAACTAAATGCTAGTAAGTTAGTACCACTTGTTCAGGCTGTTTTGATTGAAACTTTTGATTTTGTTTGAAAAGGCCACATAATTGGAATTCCTTTATTATTTAATGCTATACATCCAATATGATTAACATATTTTTCTTATGAAAAACTATAAACTGAGATACATTAGAAAAAATTTCTGACAAAGGAGCGATTTAATGGTAATTTTTTAAAATTTTATGGCCCCTACATTTATCTGTTAGCTTAGAACCTTTGCACCTAATGTGTAAGTTAAAAGCCCTGTCCAAAACTTACAACTTACCACATCAGTGATAATGACACCTGGTTAAACCAATTGGAGGTCACTGAACTTAATGTTGCTTGGGTGCTTAACCTTTCGAAAACTATGTCAGATTCCGTAGTTTTCTCTGCCCCACTCCTCAATATGACCAGCGATGACATTTTGTCATATGTCGTCGTTCAACTGCTGGGTGTCTAGGTGGTTTCCTGAAAAAAAAAAAAAAAACACCCCAAATTAAATAAACCAAAAATCAGCTCTAGAAAAATAAATCCTAAAAATCTTATAAAAATAAACAGTTACTTTAACAGAGCAAACAAATAAAATCATTAAATGTGGATTACTGAACATACAATCTCTTTCCTCTAAGTCTCTGTTAGTCAGTGATTTGATAACTGATCATCAAACTGACTTTTTTTGTCTTACAGAAACCTGGCTACAACAGGAGGATTTTGTTGGTATAAAGGAATCCATTCCTGCTAATTATCTAAATGTTCAAGTTCCTAAAACAACAGGTCAAGGTGGAGGAGTAGCTGCTATTTTTCAGTCAGGATTACTTGGATCTATACTTTTTACTATATATATATATATATATGCTTCCATTAGGTAAAGTTATTAGACAGCATGAGATAAATTTTCATTGTTATGCTGATGATACTCAATTATATTCATCCATAATACCTGATGAATCCAATCAGCTACTTAGATTGCAAACATATCTTAAAGACAAAAAACCTGGATGACTCCTAATTTTTTGCTTTTAAACTTTTAAACTCAGATAAGACAGAGGTTGTGGTCTTTGGACCTGAGCATTTTAGGAATAAATTTTGCAGCTTTTCACTTTATCTGGATGGCATTAATTTGGCCTCCAGTTGTAATGTAAATGTCTTCTCTCAAAATAATCCATAAAAACTGGTTCATTATTTATCATGTCTAGGCTGGACTATTGTAATTCTTTATTATCTGGGTTTTCAAAACCTCTTTAAAAAGTCTTTAGTTGATCCAAAATGCTGCTGTCAGAGTTCTGAAAGAAGTTAGAAGGAGAGATCATATTTCTCCAGTTTTAGCTTCTCTCCATTGGTTCCTCGTCAAATTCAGAGTAGAATTTAAAATCTTACTCCTAACATACAAAGCTCTCAACAATCAAACTCCATCTTATATTAAAGATCTTATTGTTCCACATATTCCTAATGAAGCACTTTGCTCTTAGACTTCAGGTTTGGATTAGGCAGTTACCTGACTTGATGTCAAATTCGCTTGATGGGTTTGGCGGTCAACAATCAAACTGTGTTGTTACGGGAGCTGACTCGCAAGTTGGATGTGATCCTTTTACAGGACCGCAGACTGAATTGTGGTTCTGGAGCTCATGAATAATATGGGTTACATCTTGAGGAAATTGCTCGCTCAAATCAGAATATGGCTGTTTGGATTCGCCATTGAGAAGTATTAGCAAGACTTTTTAAGGCAGACTGAATACACAATGTCAGCCTGGCCCAAAACAGTTATTGTTTGTGAATCCTGGCTCTCTTAGGCTGACCTTGCTCTATCTTCAATTTCTCCCCAGATTTTATGTAAACAAGATGCTCTGCTCCCTCCTGCCTAAGGACATCTGTGGATCTGCTCTGTGCTGGTTAATAAACATTCCATCATTATCAAAGACAATGGCCTCTGTGACGTGATTCATGGACTTCTCTACAAACACACACTCACTCACACCCATACAATATGCACCACACCGTCTTCCCACCGTCTCTAACAAACACACACACTTTTCGCTGTTTCCGAGTCATCTCTCTCACTCCACTCCCTCCCTCCCCTCCCTTCCTTCACTATTTTAATTAGTAATTCTAATGTTGGCTGCTTAGTGGGCCTGTGGTACTATTAAAACGTCTTCTGTACCGTTAGTTTTAGCATTGTCATGTTTTAGCTTATTTAGCCTTCCTGTACATTTAGTTTAGTTGATCTTAGCTCATGTTTTAGATATTGTTAAATTGTTCCTGTCACAACTCGAGGGTTTCTGTCCAAAGAGCGAGACCAAGACCAGACACGGAGACGAGGATTAAGGTAAGTGCGTTTATTTACAGGTGTGACTATGTACAAGGATCGTTTCCTGAAGGAGTCTGCAAGAGAAGGAGAACTGGGTGAGTCTCGGGTACAGTTCTGATTTCCAAGATGGTTGCGAAGGTTACAATGTCTCTTTGTTTGCTTACAGGTCCTAGCGGGAGATTGCGGCGTCGAGGAGGAGCGAGGCGGTTCCAGTGGTTTCCAAAGAGGAGCCAGGTAGCAGCGAGGTGAGTATCCGTGAGTATCCAGGTAAGTGGTTCTTCCGACCCGTAGTCGTGGCGTGGCAAAACCTGAATCGTAGGCACAAACAGAGAACGTGAGAAACTTAAGAGCATCAGTTAGGTTAGACACTGTGGCGGAGAATCTAACCCAGAAGGTTTGATGCTCCAGCGAAGATCTGATCCCAGCCTGCTGCTTAAGTACCAGCTGATCTCATCAGTGGAAACTGGAACACCTGTGGAGGAATGATTAGTGGCACTGCCCAGAAGGCGGAGCCAACCCCAGATCCTCACAGTTCCTGATTGTTGTTTAGTTCAGTTTTAACTTTATCGTGATTTTATTTAGATTATTTTAGCTACTATTTTTACTATCTTAGCTCGTGTCTAGATATGTTTAGTTTCATGATTTTACTTAGGTTATTCTATATTTCATTTAGATTATACATGATTGATGTTTTTACATCTGTGTTTGATTATATACCTGCTGTATTGGATTCTGTTTTTATTTCTGTTGTAAAACACTTTGGATCACCTTGCTGCTGAAAAGTGCTATATAAATAAATTTCACTTCACTCCTTCCCCCTCTTGTTCCACAGCGATAACTCTGAGAAGGACACCATCACAATGAAAATGTTTCCTTTCTTTTTCCTTTTTTTCTCATTTGTCTTTATTTGCCTCACACAGAGTCTCCAGAGTTACATAACAACTACCTCTTTAATTCATTATTGTAGAGTATGACTAATACATTTTCAATACACTTAGTGTTTAAATGATTCTTGATGGAGACCTCAACTTTGTCTTTTCTACAAGTATTATTGAATTACAAGAGCAATTAAATTGCATGTGTCTATTTGTGACTGATTTCAAAGAACATTTCATATTTCCAATCCCAAAGGTATGACTACTTGCAAATAAGAATGTTTTATTTTGACTATTGGATCTCAAGACCTTTTCTTATAGCTTCTGTTCTGGGTAATCAAGAAAACTTGGGTCATGAAGCCAACGTCAGTTGATTGGCTCTAGAGCTCATGCATGCTCTGATCACCAGTGCTTCCTGAAAGCTGATTGGCTCGTGAGTCTGAATTTACACAAACCACAAGACATCAAGTTGTTTTATACTCCCTGCTATGCATTTTCCTGTCCCACTTCATCTCAGACTGCCACTAAAAGACATGTCTCTTGTTTAATTCTTGACTCCAACATTATTTCAGAAAATCCACCACAACTGAAAATTAAGTATTTATGTCACCTGCCACCACTATTGATGGACAATGTTTATGCCCATGTATGTGTGTGTTTGTGTCTGTCAGTTACCAAAATACTTCATGAACCACTGGATGGAGTTTAATGAAATTTGAAGAAAGTAATCACAGGGTATACATATAAATTCGAGGACACCTCAATTTAGGATAGCTACCACAGCATACTTACCTAAAAAAACAAAACAAAAAAAAAAGAATGTCTATAACTTGGCCACTGAAATTTGCAGTGGAAGTAGCTGAAACCAATCTCCAGTGCATATTCCAAGTGCTAACAGATTGGTCAAGATTTTTGTTTAAAACTTTGCCATTAACTACTTGAAGTCAACTTTTTCTGTTTGTTAGGAAAATATTTCATGAACCACTGTATGAATTTTAATGAAAGTTTCAGGAAATAATCATTGGATGGACAGCTACAGCTAATTTACTTTAGAGTCAACCCAATTGAAGATTGATGTCACTTCTTCTCAACATTAGCCAATATAAAAAGGCTTTTGTTTTATTTTAAAGCATCATAAACCCCAGTTTTGTCAGGTTAGGTGGATGGTTTGAACCCAAATATAGGCAGATATGGATAAACTAACCAGAAAACTAAATTATTTATAAAAGAAACAAAACAAATGGCTGACATGGCAACAACAGAAAATTAAAAAACAAAAACTCACAAAATCCTGGATTGCTATAACACAAGGGGCGAGACATGAGGGAAACCAGACAGCACATGGAAATGACAATGAACCGGTGAGAAAGTGAAGGAGATGAACAGGGTTTAAAGGCTGAGGATGATTTGAAAGTGGACACAGGTGACTGATAAGAAACGAGGGACAGGCATGGGTGGTTAAGGCAGGCTGACAGGTACTGAGCAGAGGAAAGTGGATAATTACAACAAACACAAAGACCCCCAAATTCTGACAAGTTTGGCTATTTAAAACAAATGTTCACTTGTTTATCCTCATCACAGTGCTTTGAGTAAAGTTGCATTGTCCCCCTCCTCTGCCTCCTCTTGCATTTGATTAAGATCTGTCTGACACAGGGACCCACATGGTGGCAGTGTCCTCAAATGCTGTAGATTGACTGCAATTTCAGCTCATAAGAATCAAGCAGGAAGAATGTCTGTGGACATCCTTAACATGTTTAGATTACAACCCAATTAGTCGGGCTTTTAAAAGCTCCCCAGTATTTTAACATGTTCTGTCTGAGTCACCATGACTGACAGTCATGGGCAGCAGAAAGGTCAGTGTAACAGCTAATTAGATTGCTAATTTGAAACAGTATTCAAGTCCTTCTACAGTGGCACCTTTCAGTCATCTGGTTGCATTTTGGTGTCATGAATTTGGAATATGGAATGTCCCACAACTAGTAGCCTGAATATGACTGATAATAATGATGAGTAGTAATCACTTGCCTGCTGCAATGTTTTTTTTGTGTGATGATGTACCAATACAATCATATTATTTTCATAACAGCAGGAGGAAATGCACAATTCTTTTAAAGTCATGTTGTAAAGTACTGACAGGTGCTCAGCTTCCTGGGCAGTGAGGGAAACTCCACTGCTCTGATGAATCTGAGCTTATATGGTGGAGTCTGTTGACATAGCATGTAAGAATTGGTCAGTTCAATCTTGAGATTAAACTTACTATTTTTCAGATCTCACCAACTGAAGGATGAAATTTATTTAACATAGGGAACTCTTCATCAGAATATCTACATCAAAAAAAAAAATAAAAAATTGAATTTCGTCTTTAAGGTTTTATTACAAAAATAAACTAAATCAAGAAAATATAATCAAAAATAAACAATTAAGGCAATACAACAAACATAGCGTTTAGGGAATATTTTTGTGAGGAATGACTATTAAGTAATTACTTTGAATGGGGATTTATCTAGATAAAACACATCAAGAAGTAATAATTTATTAATCTAAGTTGAAATATAGATTATTAGTTTATTTAAACCAAAAGAGTTCTTTGAACAGAATGTTGGGATTTTAGAAATATTGTTTTTGGTTTCTTCAAGTCTTCAAGAATTTGGGATAGTTTAAACTATTTTGATAAATACTTTTCTTTGGACTTGGTCAGAAAATCTTATTAATTCTGTGATGTAGTCAGGTTAGTTTTGATGAAACATCAGATTAAAAATAGATTATTATTATGATGGAAATTATTCATCAATTTCCATCAGTTAAAATGAAACGACCAGAACCAGAATTGCTTCTTTTGTCTTTCTCATCACAAAGTTTTATAGGTGCCTCACTGGATCAGAAGCTGTGGAAGGCCAGTCATCATTTTGTCTTTGGGGAACTTGGAGACTGCTCAGACCTCCACAGAACCACCACAAGAAGGCAGGTTTAAGCCCAGAGCCCACTGAGGGTCAGTGGTCAGCATTCTGTTCCACACCTGAGGTTGTGGTAAAATTTGCAGAGGCTGATGCAGCTGGTGTCAGGAAACAGGTGAAGCACAAACTAGAATATCTTAAGAGTTTAAAAAGCTATTTCTTAACTTAGGTTCTCTTTATTGTTTTATCTTTCTTTATCTTTTGTCTGCTGTACTTAAAACCACTAAGCAAAAAAATGTAGCGCACCAAGCGTCACTTGAAGGTCTGCAGAGGGCGAAACAGTGTGGCACGCCCACCTGGTCAAGAACCTCATTGGCTGGACCAAAAGAACCAAGCATCAGTTCTGAGCTCTAGAAAACTGAGTAGTATGTTGATGTTGCCCCAGAGGATTGATGTTAGTGGATGGATTTTAATGAAACTCAGAAAGTAATCATTGCATCTACAACTAAATAACTTTTGGATTCAACCTAATTTAAGATGGCCACCACAGCCAGCTGACCTTAGGAAACACAAAAATGGAAATAATTTTGTCAGTTTTACAGATAAAATTTGGTGTGCCTGTACCTGGAAATTGCATATCACATGACGTCTCACATGATGATATTTTACCAAAACAATTATCACTCTCCCCGTTCTAATCTTAAGATGATTTTAGTTTAAAACTCTGGCATGAAAGGTGATAGGTGATATGCATTCATAAAGAAAATACTAGGCCTTTAATGTGACAGCTTTTTGTTTTGATTTAGACAGAAGGCTCCAGGTTTTTCTCTTGTCTTAATAAACCACTGAAAATAGAAAGCACAAATGTTGATTTTGCTTTCGACAGAACCAACCATTGTCTTTGAAGGACAAGTTGTGTGTGTTTCTTATGGCATATTCAAGGATTGTGGGACTTTCTTGTAAAAACATACCACAATATTTGGTCATCTCTAGTGCTTCCAGGACTCATCAGATTATCTGGCTTTACTGGACACTCTGGTGTTTTCCAGACACTAGTGCAGTATAAGTCACTGGCCCTTGACTCACCAGGAGCACTGTCCTGATGCCTCTGTACTGACTGTGCTCCTTCCATATGACAGATGTTGTTTGGAGGTTGACCAGCTAGCTCCTCTATTGTCCCAGTGCACAGTGACGCAGGTATTGCACAACTTTTCCCCCCGGTTATGACTGAGTGACATCACCAGCTCATCTCAGCGCTCACGGTTTCCCAGTTACCCTGACGTGTGATGCTTAATGATCGAATTGTTATGTGTAAACACAGCAAACAGTTCAAAAGAGTGCTTGCACAAACACACCTTTGCTGTCTTGAGTCCTGTCGTAACCACCTGTCCCACGTGACGTCACAGGTGAATCTGGTGAATGCATGCATGCGTGTGTGCAGGCTCCTGCTGGCTGAGGGATGTTTGCATAATCAGCACACCTTTGTCACAAGGTAAACTTTCCACTGTGTCAGAGAAAACCACCTCTGTTTCACACTTGAGTAGTCAAGGAATGGCCTACTTTTATCAGATGGCAGAACAGAGCCGTCAAATTTCTACTGTACAACCTGTCTGCATGTGCAAAGCATAGGGGCCACATTTTAATATCCAGATGGACCAGCCTTATAGATGTTAAAACAAGTGTTATCTACTTTTATTTATTTATTTTATTTATTTTTTTTATTTAAAAAAAGACATTTCTTGGAATGATAAGGTGAGGGTCTCCATCATGCAGGAGGATTCTGGAGTAGAGCTGCTGTTCATCTGTACTGAAAAAAGTCAACTGAGGTGGTTGGGATGCACACTTTGGAGGTTTTTCAGGCATTTTACAGGGAGGAGACCCTGGGGCTGACACAGCTGGAAGGAGAACATACATTCTCCTGGGAATGCACTGGGTTTCCCCAGGAAGAGCTGTAGAATGCCACTATGTGGAGGGATGTCAGAATTTCCCTCCTGGACCTATTGCCCCTGCAACCTGACCCTGAATAAGTTGCAGAAGATGCATACTTGCCAACCGTTCCACATTGGGCGGGACAGTCCCGCATTTAGCCCCCCCTGTCTCTTGTCCCGCATCACCCTGTGCGGGACAGCCAAAAGTCCCGCATTTGGCCCTAACACGCCACACTTTGTATTTCTCACACAAAAAAACCACACGCACACAGCCTTTTTGTCACTTTAACGCTATATTTAGTGAGTTTTCAGATTCCTCTAGCATTTTTTAAAAGCCACTATTGACAAATCTAGTGAATTTGGCAGCTAAATGTGAGAAAGCACTCATTCTGCAGCATACCGTAAGGATAAAGATAAAGATAAAGATGTAGGCATGAAAGAAAGCTTTTCAAAGTGGTTGAAAGACAGCAGGAAGTTCTGTCTGAGCATCAAGAGGAGGCCTGGAAATGTTCAGGTTAGCTAAAGCTACTTATACTTATAAATAACAAGTTACAACTTACTGATCAGTATTTACAATATAACAACTGAGAGAATGGAGAGAAAGAATCACAACAGACAGGAGAAGGAGACAGGTTGGACTAATGTTAGCTGGAAGTGTAGAAACAGCCACTTAATACCAAAGGATAGTGCAGGCAGACATGGGAAGACCAACACCACAGAGGAGAAAGTGGACAAGAAAGATGATGATGATGATGATGATGATGATGATGATGATGAGGGAATGGAACAGAGAGGTGCAGAGGAGAGGGTTGGGGCAAGACCTTACTCAGAAGATCCATCTGAATGGCCTTCACCACAGGAAGTGGGGGACTCATTGACTCATTCAGGCTGGTTGAGAACGGCCCACAGAGATGTTCTGATGGGCCATACCCCATATCGGGTGTTATATGTTATAAGTCCATGAATAAAAAAAAAAATATTCACGTAGACAGGTAAAAGAAAAAAAAAAGGGGGGGGGTATAATGTGTCTGCATACCCCTCAGAAAGTAGTTAGTTGCACCTCTGCATGTCCACTTTGCAAATGAATCATTCATGTGCATAGCTGCTGCTGATCTTTTTTTGTATTGTCTTGATATAACTCTCTCCTACAGCCTGATCAACATCACCAAATATGCAAATTAAGCGATGACATCATCTAACAACTTCTAGCAGCTCAAAATGTCACTCCAAGCTCAGATCAAAACTTGAGAGCCCTGATCTTAAGCAACTATGATATGTGTTTAATTCAAATTAATTGATCAGAATTCAGGAAAATCATGTTGAATCTATGATGTTTGTGTGTATTTCTGGGAGTGGGTTTTTTGCATGATGATTTAAAGACATGATCAGCTGATGAATAGATAAGCTGTGGATAGGATACAGATACGGTATACGCTTTCTGACACTCTCCTCCTTTAGTAAAATTTGGGCACCTCCTACTTGATTTTTGCAGTCATAAATAATGGCTAAGGTTCTTGGCTCATTATTGTATATTATGCGTGGGACTGGGGTTGTGTTGGTGGGAGGGTATTGTATTGTATTATGTTGTATGCTTTTTTATGTTTGGTTTATCTCAGGACATGTAACACAGATCAACAATAATTTTAATGCAAAAATAAGTAATGCCTTTCTGAGTAACTACCAGATTCTATAAATGTCCACTACTAGGGGCACTATAAAAGTGAGGTGTTTATACCCCAACAACATAGAAGTGTTTGAAAATCAAACCAAAGCCACATATTGAGAAAGGACATGCTGACTTGTCCCCTCAATATGGCAATGACTGGCTAAAGTGGGTATTGCCTATGTGCAAAAAAATGTTTTTGTCACGTGTTAGCCCTTATTATTGCAGAATGTGTGTGAACGAGCCGACTCTTCTTTTCCCGTGCTGTACTGTTTTTTTAAATGGTTCCTTTGTCATGGGCAGGTGAGCTGAGGTTGGCTGGCCGATTTTTCTTGCTGCTGAACTGTTTTATTCCATTCTGTGCAAGATAAACACACCTCTAGTTAGGCTGGACCAGAACTTCGGTTCTCTCTTCATTTACACACAGAACTGACAAACATTTAGCCATAGGGGGCACTGTAATAAAAAAAAATGTTTACACAAAAATGGCTTAATGTGATTTGGCAGAGACCATCAGGCCATTGCCTTGAGCTCAGACCTAAAAGGTTATATTGGTCAAACAAAGTAGGTGTGGCTTATAGCATCTCAAAGAAAAATCTTCATAAAACTAAACACGTAGTCTGTCAGACATTTGGAAATTTTTTCAGAAGAAAAATAAAGTAAACCTCTCTCCAACTCATCGTTTAAATGTATGATTGTTGGGACACAGAATCCTAAAATAGCTATTTAAAGAAAAGACAATTTCTGAAGATAGGAGATATTGAATCTGATTGCCAGGAGATTGTGTGCGGGCTTCCTCAAGGGTCAGTGTTGGAACCAGTATTATCTGTATATAAACAAGATCTGTAAAGTATCTAGTGCATTAAAATTTATTTTATTTGCTGATGACAGTAATATTCTGGTCTCTGGTAAAAGCTTACAACAACTAATATATATTGACCTCAGAAATCAGTACATTAAAGAAATGGTTTGACAATAACAAATTATCATTAAATCTGAATAAGACTAAATTTATGGTTTTTGCAAACTGTTACAAAAAAGCTCAAATTAAAGTCCAGATAGAGGGTATAGGTTTGGATAGGGTATACAATAATAAATTTCTTGGTGTAATAAATGATGACAAAAATCAGTTGGAAACCTCATATTACATATTTACAAAATAAATTGTCTAGAAGCATTTCAGTTCTAGCAAAAACTAGACAGATTCTGTATAATAAATCTCTTCATATTCTTTATAACTCACTGATTTTGCCATATTTAACATATTTTTTAGAGGTGTGGGGAATTAATTACAAAAGCTCTTTCCAACCAAGGAGTATCCAACAGAAACAAGCCATTAGAATCATCCATAATGTCAGTTTATATGATCACACAAACACATTCTTCTTAAAATCTAAAATTCTCAAGTTTGAAGATCTTGTTAAATTAAAAATTGCTCAATTTATGTTTAAGGCATCAATTAAGCAGTTACCAGAGTATATACAGAATATGTTTTTTGAAAGAGAAGGAGAAAGGGGATATAATTTAAAGAGTTAATTAAAAGTTTCATAAGATACGCACAACAAGAAAGAGCTTTTGTATTTCTATTTACGGTGCAAAATTATGGACCAAGTTAAATGAGCAGTTAAAACAATGTCAAAACTTATTGCAATTTAAAAGGAAATATAAGGAGGTTATTTTCACAAGATATAGAAATATGGGTGAGAGTTAGTATAATTGTGCATATGTAAACTAGGATAAACGTAAATGAGGGTGCGTGGCAATAGACGGATATATGTAGACATATGTCTGGTATTGCGTTATCAACATGAATAACACCCTCTCCTCCCCCCTAATGTTCTCTGGTCAATATGGCAATGTTTAAACATGCCCTTTAAAATAAGATACACCACAAATATAAAGTGCACAAAGAATACAACTCACCATGACATTGAATCAGTGGGAGCTCTGTGCCTGTTTCTTAGTAACAAGACGGTCCCATCTAGGGCTTCCAGAGATGTTTGTTTTTTATTCATTTTGCTGCTTGTGGGTTTGATGTTAGCGGTAACGTATCACACGACATAGATAAGCATTTTGACATGCATCAAGAGTGAGTCATAGACGGATATAGTGGAGAGAATTCGTTCAGTTTTTCAAAATAAATGTTGTTCAGACTCCAAAAATAAATAAAACTCTGGCATAAAAGGCAGTAGGGGATATATATTCCCTCAAGCAATGTTATGTTTAAGTTTAATGATTAAAGTACAATATAAAATAAATATTTTAAGTAATTTATAATTTAATTATTTAGTTGATAATTATTTGTACCTCAGTCTTTAATTATTTTTAATAAGAGGTGAAGTGTAGTTCACCTGTCCAGGACATGCCAATGGACCTGTTGTTGGCCAGGTTAGTGGAACAGAGACTCATCTGTTCTGCTCCTGGAAATGATCACAGACCCAGGCCAAAGCGTCTAAATATAGTTAGGACAAATTAAATACAAATGACTCAAACGCTTGATGACTGAGACAAGCAAGTTATTCCTCCTCAGCGCCCCACTGCAGCAAACAAACACAAACCAGGCCAGCAGTCACTGGTTCCACCCTGTGTTTCTCTCAGACCTTTAACTGTTAAAGGAAGTAGGCTGGGCGGAGGTGGGGGGAGTGAAAGGTAGATTGGTAGAGTGAGGGAAGGCAGAAGGTCTAAATCAGTTGGCGGAGAGGAAGCTCGGTCACATCCAGGAGGAAGTGTGAGTCAGAGCTCGGACATTCCTGAAAGCTGATTCAGCGCAGCGCAGGAAGTGGGAAATGCTTACTGCTGAGCTTTGACACCAGGAGGGAAAAAACATGTATGGATTGGTGTAACTGCTAAAACAGCCCCTCTGAAATCAAAAACAAACATATCTGAGCAAATCCCACTAATGAAAGTGAAAGTGGCTGATTAAAAGGGAGGGAGGGAGCAGGGAGCAACATACAGATAAGAGAAAGGGTGCCAGCTAAGACATTGAGATTAAGATGAGGAACGCCCACAGATACTGTTCCAGATGCCTCTCTCGTCCTGATAGTGATGGAAAGTTTTATTAGCCGGCCTTGGGAGGGAAGCCGGCACAGATCTGCAGTTATCCTGGGGTAGGAGAACTGATGGGTGGAGAGCATCAAATTTACATAAGGTCCAGGAGAATTTTGAGATAGTCAGCCTTCCAAGGCCGACTCAGTGGAGCCAGATTCAGATATCAAAGTTGTTTAGGTCAGGCCGACACTGTAATTTCAAGTTATTCTCACTGGTACATCTCAATGGCGAATCCAAACAGCCAAATAAAAGTGGTCACTTCCACTGGGCCAAATCAGTAACTTCTCCATGGTCGATTCCATTCGGCCAGCAAGTTCTAAGGTCCATTTGTCTCTGTTCGCAAAGCAACTGAGTCTGAGTGTTGTACTGCTCTGCACATTCCTTCAAACAGACCAGGCAACCTTGACATGGCCTGAACAGCTGCCTGCGTCTTACAAATTTCAAGAAACGCCAGAAAAAAGTTGAAAATTGTCTTGATATATTTGTTAATTTTTATATATTGAGAAATAAATATGTTGAATAAAAAATAGAGTTTATTATTAAAAAACAACACACACAAAAGTACCTAAAATTGGTACTGTTGAGTACTGATACCGATTCACAGGTACCGGATGTTGGTACCGAATCGATTCAAGTGTCAAAGGCACCCATCCCTACAGGTTACTCACAATTACATTTCAACTCAAAATTTTTCTGTGGGTTTACTGCTCTTGAAACAAACCCGGTTCAACACTTTTCATCCTGTCTAAAGAAAGCTGAAAGAGGTTTCCAATTAAATGAAATTATTTAACAGATTTTCAGTTATCTGAATATTTTTTTCTTAATTTTCTAAACAGCAGCAATAAAAGCACATAATACAGTTGTTTTGTTTTTAATGTGGTTGAATCAAGATATGTTGGGTTTTCTTTGTTTTTCATTTGCATGTAAAAAATAAGGTATGCATGTATTTACAAAGCTTGTATTGTAAATACAAGCTAACGCATACTTTGCATTATGGAGCAACATTCCTTGTCTGAAAGCAGCTTCAGCCAAAGTTCTGGATTTAAAGGGACTTCCCATGTGTTTGAATAACATATATTCAAACCACATTTCAATCTTGAACTACTTTTTAATACATTAAAATGCTTTTTTTTTGTCAAAATGACAATCTTGCTAATTAAAATAAAAATACATTAAATTTTATATTTCAAGAACTTCCCAATTCAGATTATATTAAAAAATTTCTAAAAGTCTAAAAAAGTAAACTTTTAACATTAAGTGACTAGACTACATATGGTAAATGGGCTGTTCTTATATAGCGCCTTCTTAGCCAATCAGGCCACTCAAAGCCCTTTACAACACAATCTGTCCACATTTACCTATCTACACACACACACATTAACACAGTTTAACCTCATACTACATAACATATAACACGCTTCAAAAATGATCAAAACAATCTCAATCCAATGTAAACTGTAGAGTTTCCTTAATTTATTAAACATGTCTCACCAACTATGTCCTTGTAAAGCGCACAAACAGCTGAGGCCCAGTTGTGAACAGTTGTGGAACAATAGCAGCTTTGGCACTGCAGGAGGACATTGCCAAAGGAAACGTTTTGAGGCAGCATGTTTTCAGGGATCCCACTAACATGCTGGCCTGGCTTATTAGCCAATTTAGAGTGCCCAGGGCCATTGTTTTGGAATTCTGCACTGCGCTTGCCCCTGTGTCACACAGGGAAACTAGGAGGAGCCGTGCATTGCCGGTGCCAGTTCAAGTCCTCACCCTGCTGGGGTTCCCTGCAACTAAAGCCTTTCAGAGGAAGCTGGCTGACAGGTTGGGTATATCACAGTGGTCCCTGAGCCATGCAATGCCAGCCATATAGAAAGGCCTTGTCCATATGATGCCCAGATATATCAAAATCTCATGCACTGAGTGCCCCTGTGTTTTCAGTAATTATGTTATTTAACACAAATGCAGAAAGTTGGTCACGCCTCAGCCTCAGAATTGCACCATTGGGACATCTGTGCCCCCAGTTCACTAGAGCTTCACACACACCATAACTCCTCTTTGTGGATGGTGCAAATGTCAGGGCACAGTGTGCCAAATATGTTCTTATGCCCCACTACTTTATTTAGAAGCATCTCTGACTCTCAGCCCATGAAATCCCTTATTTGCCTGCATCTTGACATCATTTTTGATTGCGCAGAAAGGAGAATTACACATGCAGGACATATTTGCATATTTAAATGGAAGTGTGTCTCATGTATGCTTGGTTCCACATAATTTGGGCTGCGTGAAGGAATGGTATTCAGAAACGTGAGCTCATGGTTTGATAAATCCAAATATTTTTCTGCATACGCACTTTTCGAATTTTGTCCGTACACCAACTTTAAGTATGAAAGCTACACACTCTGATACATAAGGCCCCAGATAACTTAGATGTTATTCTTTCAAGGACAAATTATTTTACTTTCTTCATTCAAGTGCATTCAAGTTCCAGATTTCTACGTATAAATTATTCCTATCCAAAATGAACCTTGTAGATATCTGAAAGAAGAGATTTTACAACAAGAAATTTGTATTTTAGATATTTATTGTTTATTGATTAATAATCATGATTTTTATTTTACTTTACTTTGGACCTTCAAAAATGCATAAAACTAGTTACCAGCAGCAACAGGTATCTTATCTTAATTAGCATTAGCAATGGTCACATAAGCATTTTTGCAGGCAGCATTTCCTTTCCTGTTATGTTGTTTTTGTCTTGTCAGTGGCTGAAAAGAAAAAGCCATTTACCTTTTGTAGTTTTGCAAAAACCTTCCACTTTCTTCTTCTGAGCAGCTCTGCCCATTGCTGAAGTTTGTTCATATCATACCTACGGTAATACTGTGGAACAGCCCCAATGTGTAAATAAGGACTTTGGGGGTGCTTATCTATTTAGTGTGTTGAAGTTATTATGGAATATATCTGGTTTTTAAATACATTTAACAGTACAAATAAAAAGCATAAACTTCATGGGATTACTTTATTAGGTATTCTATGATGCCATTAATACAATTGTTTTCAAACTGCGGTACCTCTGGTTACTTATGATCCCACTAGTTGTACTCAGAAGGCATTTTGGTATCAACAAGGTATTTACAAGCTAAATAAGAAGCTAATTATCCAATGTAAGATGAACTGTAATGGAAAGCTAAAAACCAGAGATAACCAAAAAGGTGAGTGGTTCAAAGAAAATATGATTTTGGCTTCATTAAAAAAATGGTCAAAACAAAATTGTGCTGGAAAATATTTTAAGGACCACAGTGGAAACTGTAGTGGATGATGGTTAACTGATGTGCTAGTGAGGACTTATTGTGCATTCACACCAGCCCTGTTTAGTCTGCTTTAATCGAACTGTAGTTCGTTTGCCTAGAAAGTCTGGTTCGTTTGGGGAGGTGTGAATGCACAATCAAACTTTGATGCGGGCCAAAAAAAGTGAACTCTGGTCCACCTAAAAACCTAGGTCTCAGTTGGGTTTAAGTGAACTCTGGCGTGGTTCGAATGCATATGTGAATGCAAGCAGACTGGAGACCGCTCCAAAAGCAGGAAGTGGACTATAGCACAGGGCCTTCTGGGTAAATACAACCAAAATGAACATGTGTTTCTACACTAGCGGGAGAAATGGCTCGTGGTCAGATGTGGAGTGAAGAGGTCTTCTGCCTCATCTTCTCATCTTCTGCTCATGCTGAGACCATTGTTGAAAAATGTTTGTTTGGCACATGTACCACAGACAAAACAGAAATCCGAAAACCATTAAAATTTGACACCACTCCAATTCTGTTTACTTGTCCAGAAGAAGGAAGTTGAGCTCAGTGTCTTCTTCAGAGGTTTTAATGTCGTTTCCTTCAGTAGTTCTTGGTGTAGTGCCACAATAGGTGAGGGGGGGAACAGGAAGCTCAAAGGATTTAGCTTGACTGACTCAGTGCAGTGTGAATGTGAACCGCACCAGCTGAAAATGTAACAAATGTTTCAATTTTGGTCCCCAATCAAACTTAGTCCACCAGACTATCAGGTGTGAATGCACACTTAAGCAGTGGATACTCTTCAACCGGTGTTTCATGTGTTTTGGTACATTGATGGCTCCCTCTGAATCAGTCCAATGACTGAAACGGTTTGGAGAAGAGAAACAAAGCCAAGGCATTTCTTTTATTTAGCCCATACGTTTATTGTAAAGATTCTAAATTTCTTTAAAGTTCGTTTAGCAATCAAAGACCTCCGGCTTACTGGATGTTTCAGGTGTTACTATTAGACACCCAAGGAAAACCCAGCTAAGGATGATCAGGCCTCAGACTCATTCAAAAACAGCAGTGTAAACAGCCTCTAAATATGTTTAGAACTACAAATGAACATTCTTCTGTTGATTCTTATTTTTGCAATGGCATAATTCCAACCCTCATCCTTTTTTACAGCTTGAGACCTACAAACGTGACCAAAAAGGATTACTTTGAGTTAGTTTAGGGCAGTGTTTTAATAAATTTGCAGTGCCTATAAAAGTATGAATGTTTTATGCTTTTATTGCTGTCATAGATCAATCATGGTCAATATGAATTGACTTTCTTAAAAGAAAAACTTTTTTCATAAAGACCTTATTCATTGTCAAAGTGAAATCAAATTTCCAGAAAGTAATAGCAAATAAATAAAAATATGTAATGTAAAATAAGTGATTGCATAAACATTCACTACTTTAAAGTGACTTTATTAAATCAACTCAGAGAAAAGATTAATGAAAAGTACAAGTCAGGGGATGGATACAAAATGATTTCCAAGACCGTAAATATCCCGTGGAGTTCAGATAAATATATCATTAAAAAACAGAAAGACTATAGGACATGCAAATTTACCAGGCCGTCTTCACAAACTGAGTCACTGTGCAAGATGGAAGTGAGCGAGACCACCAAGACACCTGTGACCACTCTGAAGGAGTTACACGCTTCAGCAGGAGATATGGGAGTAACTGTGCTACAACAACTGTTGCCCAGGTTTTTTACCAGTCTAAGCTTTTTGGGAGAGTAGCGAAGAGAAAGCCACTGTTGAACAAAATTCATCTTAAATCTTGACTAGAGTTTGTCTGTTCTTTTGTATCGATACCCTGAATTGAGCTTTTCAAAAATCTTTCACCTAAATTGAATAAAGAATTAGGTCTATAGCAGATACATCTAGACCTCATAAGGAAAACCATCAGGATGACTATGCAGGTGCTAAACTCTCACAGTGAGATACTGCACCAAACCAAGACTACCTTAAACTCCCTGATGACTGTCACAAAGATAGACTATGCCTATACACAGCTCCTATTCGTGCTGATGTCCAATCTGATTCGACAAATTGAGTCGTTCATCGACGCTCTTGCTATATGTACAATACTTCTGTATCTAATCTCTCTTGACAGAATCCAGAACATTTTAGCCAAAGCAACCAGTGAATTTGTGAATCCACTACAGGCTCATTTGGCATACACTCTGGGAAGCTCCATCCCTCTTAAAGTCAATCCTGAAACGCATGAGATTGTGTTCCTCATTAATTTGCCTATCATCACTGCTGTTAAAGTTTACAGACTAAAAGACATGGTAAATGTTGGAAATTGGAAGGGTGACATGCATGTTTATATACTTTGACAGTGATGACCCACCATGACAGTACCCCTGACCTGTATCTGACCCTTAACCTATGTATGTGCACATGTACACACAACATTCACTATATTTGTCCCAGCAAGCTTTTTATCCACGGCAGTAAAATCAGTATTTGTGGTTTCAGGGAAATCACCAAAAAGTCAGTATCCCACTGCTTTAACTCCACAGTAACACATCACCACTATTAGGGCAGAGGTGGTGAGAATCTGTTGGTTAGTCAAAACTCCAGACATAGTTTTGACCATGACCTACGTCGCCACACATCTCAAACTCCCAGCTTTAATGTTCTGGACCAGTGGTCTCCAATCCTGGTCCTCGAGGGCCACTATCCTGCATGTTTCACTTGTTCCTCTGCTCCAACACACCTGATTTGAATCAATGGGTGATTAACAGGCTTCTGCAGAACAGGAAGAGGTGATTTAACCACTGAATCAGGTGTCTTGGAGCAGGGAAACAAGTAAAACATGAAGGATAGTGGCCTCGAGGACCAGGACTGGAGACCACTGTTCTGGATAGTAGTTTTAAAAAATATGCAATTATCCACATCAATGATGTGAACTTTTTATCATCTAGATCCAGATCAGTATCACTGTTACATTGACATTCCTATGTTTTTCAGCACGGACTCCCTTGAACTGGACTCAACAACAGTTGAGCAAATCCAGTACAAAGGTGCAAAAACCATTAATGTAACACCCATTGATAAGGTTCTTAGAGAAATCAAATCTTCTCATCGAATTCCAATGCAAACTACGTATTATGCCAGGTCGACTGTAAATTCTGTGTTTGTGGCCTTGATATCTCTGGGACATCTTTACACTTTTAACCTGACCTGTTTGTACCTTAGGTACATTAAGAAACTGCAAGAATAAGTTAAACAATGTCACCTCCAATTTAGGCAACCTCTGCCTCTTCGAACCTGTAGACAAAATGTTAAAGGTTCTGACCTCAAATACAGTGAGCAGGAAACTCAAACAAACTAACTTTTATTACAACAACCTTAACCACTAGTTACTAATGGGGGGTAAGACATCTAACCCATTGAGAAAAATAAGTAGGGTTGTGGACAGTTTGGTTGAAACCAACTGAATCTACAAAACTATTTAAGTCTATTATTAAAATATTAGTTTAAGTTATCACTTTCAACAACTAAATGAATATTGATATCCTCCACTACTATGACTCTATCAGTATTCAATAAAATGTGAGACAAAAACTCAGATAATCCAGACAAAATCTGAGAACCTGGTGGACAATATCAACAAATAAAAGTGGATTTTCTGATTTTTAGTTTGGATTAGAAATCTAAGGGTCAAGGACTCAAACAAATTATAATTAATAATATGTTTAGCATTAATCAATAATCCTGACTGAAAAATAGCAGCTACTCCTCCACCTCAACCTGTTGTTCTAGGAATATGAAAATTTAGATAATTACCAGTAAATTCATTTATACTAACAAAATCCTCCTGTTATAGCCAAGTTTCTGTTAGACAAAATAAATTAATACGATGATAAGTTATCAAATCAATAACTCACAGAAACTACAGAATGAAAGTCCAGTATCTTTGTTTTTTAGCTTTTAAGATTTGCCATGTCCTGGATGACTACAAATCTAGACAAGCATAAGTTTTTCAGCTAGTACTACTGATATTTCATGTTGATCATAGAGAACTTTTTATCCTTTAATGTCATACTCTTAGAATGGTTTGAGAGCCACTACCCTAGTGTCTTGAAGTCCCAAGCAATCGCCTATACCTTTGCCTGTTTGTAAGTTTGCCCCTGACTTCATTATCAGTCTGCACTTGTTGTAAATGTGAGGTCAAAACCAGGTTTAGTGACATCATAGAAGTCATGTGCATGGTGGTGCTTGCCAGTAAGCTTGTGTTTTACCCCCACAACACAATCTCTTCCACCTTACATTGTGTCCTGCCCAGACTTCCGTGGTTAGTGCCTTTGTTCTCGTGATAAAACATTCTCTTATCATCACTTTCCATTTAGCTTCTTAAAGCTTATGTAACATCAACCCAGAGAAGAAGTCCTGTCCACTGTGAATGAAAAATGTGTGTGTGTTTGCACTGGAAGGCAAGAAGGAGAGCAGTGTGACAACTCAAGTGGAACAAATTTCCACGTGATAATAAACCCACCAAACATGCATGAGAGTGGAAAAAGTGTGCTCAGCTGATGAGTGCAGCAACCCCCCCACACACAAACACCCACACACACCGCCACCACCACACACACAGATCAAATTGTTCCCAAAGTTTTTTTTTACACTTCTTGCACAAACACACACCCACACAAACACACATCACCCTCACATTGTGTCTTTGCCCTACACAAAACCATGTTGTATTATATGGGTTGTTGCTAGGGGACAAATTCCAAACCTCTTGAAACAGACAGTCTTACTCCTCATTTCTAAGTCGATATGTTGTGGGGGAAAAGGAGTAAAGGGAGAGGGAAGAAAAGGGACTCATAGAGACAAGAGAGATGCTCTCCCACACACAAAAGCTTTTACTCTCAGCAGGATTGAGTCCACAGCCTCATCAGTCTCTTGGTTCAGCATTGGCTCTCTGTCTGAAAAAGCCATAGAGTGATTGACTGTACTCACACACAGCAAAAAACTACTGCAAAATGGCTCATCTACAGTGATCCAAACACAGTCGTTATGTTACTTCTGGAAGTTATCAAGAAGTGGAAGTTTGTTCTTTTTTTTTCTTCCTCACACTGATTTTTGGTTTCCCCTGGTGAGATAACTGTTAATAGTGCACAACTTTAAATTGGGATGGCAGTGGCTCAGAAGGTAGGGGTTCGTCCTGTAACCGGAAGGTTGCCAGTTTGAGCCCTATTGTGTCCTAGAGCACGACACTTCACCTGCATTGCCTTTCTGGTGGTGGTCAGAGGGCTCAGTGGTGCCAATAAGGCTTCTCTACAGTGATGATCTTCACAACTTTTTCTGAGGCAAAGATTTTTAGAATTTAGAAAGAAAAAAACTAAAAGTGACCTAAATATGTCCTAGTAACACTGCCTGAGCATCACTGAGTGTTCTTCAACTTAGATCTATAAAAACTTGAACTTGGCTACACCATTAAAGCATTAAAGACTTCATTAGAATTACATAGTAAATAAAAGCCCTATATTTTTTCGAATGAATGCATATTACCTACAGTCTTTATTGGCAGAGTTTTAGGCTAAAGTCATCTTATCTTGAGAAATGACAGAGTTGTAGTTGTTTAGGTTTGGAAAAATACCAAGCAGTGTTGGACTGTCAGGGCCAGCAATGCCTTCACTGTTGGCCTAAATGGTCAGTGATTAGAATCAGCAACATACATTTTAATATAAATACTTCTGTTCTATAAAAATACTTTTAATCATTGATAATAGTCTATATTTTTCTTTTAATTGCTTTTAATTTAACTACTTTTTACTAGCCATCATGTGTTGCTATGATCAAAAGAATCTGCCTCTAGGCCTTTGGAATCATAGGTGCAGGCCATAGTATCTTACAGCCCCAATTCCAATGAAGTTAGGACGTTGTGTAAAACTTAATTAACAACAGAACAAGATGATTTGCAAATCATTTTCAACCTATTTTCAACTGAATACACTACAAAGAAGATATATTTAATGTTCAAACAGATAAACTTTATTGTTTTTTTTTGCAAATATTCACTCAATTTGAATTTGATGCCTGCAACACTCACAAAAAAGCTGGGACAGGGGCAACAAAAGACTGGGAAAGTTGAGGAATGCTCAAAATACACCTGTGCAGAGCATTCCACAGATGAACAGGTTAATTTGAAACAGGTGTGGGTCATGACTGGTAAAAAGGGAGCATCCCTGAAAGGCTCAGTCATTCACAAGCAAGGATGGGACAAGGTTCTCCACTTTATGAACAACAGTGTGAGCAAACAGTCCATCAGTTTGAAAACAATGTTTCTCAGCATACAGTTGCAAGGATTTTATGAATTTCATCATTTACAGTCCATGATATCATCAAAAGATTCAGAGAATTTGGACAAATCTCTACAAGTACGCCGCATGGCTGAAAATCAACAGTGAAAGCCCTTGACCTCAGACCCTCAGGTGGCACAGCATTAAAAACAGACATTCTGTAACAGATATTACCACATGGACTCAGGAACACTACAGGAAAACATTGGCACTGAACACAGTTCATCGCTACATTTACAAGTGCAAGATAAAAGTCTACCATGCAAAGCGAAAGCCATAAATCAACAACACTCAGAAACGCCTTTGGGTTCTCTGAGCCTGAGCTCATCTGAGATGGACTGACGAAAATTGGAAAAGTGTCCTGTGGTCTGACGAGTCCACATTTCTAATTATTTTCAGAAATTTTGGAAGTTGTGTCCTCTGGGCCAAAGAGGAAAAGGACTGCCAGGATTATATTAGCAGTGGTGGCTGGTGGTGATATTTGTAGGGTGGGCTAACAGATATATAATAAAATGCAAGCAACCAATTTGAAATAAAGAAAATCTTTTATAAATTGATTATGTCCTTTTGCAGCACAAAGACAACCTTAAAACAAACCACCACCAAAAACCAAGCTTACAAAGAGCCTCTGTCAGTTGTCCAAAACTTAATTCTTTTCATTAAGAGTTTTAACCATAATTATTTCAGATGATATTTCCCATTCAAATAGCTTTGAATAACACTGCATCACACTCCTTGACACAATTACTGATTCTCTGATGGTATCTAGATGTGTCAGTGCCCATGGCATGGGTAACTTGAACATCTGTGAAGACACAATTAATGCTAAAAGGTACATACAGGTTTTGGAGCAACATATGCTGCCATCCAAACTACGTCTTTTTCAGGGATGTCCCTGCTTATTTCAGCAAGACAATGCCAGCCACATTCTGCACGTGTTACAACAATGTAGCTTTGTATTAAAAAAGTGTGAGGTCTTCCTGCAGTCAAGACCTGTCTCCCACTGAAAATATGTGACACATTATGAAGCACAAAATACAACAATGGAGACCCCGGACAGTTGAGCAACTGAAGTTGTACATCAAGCAAGAATGGGAAAGAATTCCACCTACAAAGCTTCAACAATTAGTGTCCTCAGTTCCCAAACACTTATTGAGTGTAGTAAAAATGAAAGGTGATGTAACACAATGGTAAACACGCCCCTGTCCCAGCGTTTATCGAACGTGTTACAGGCATCAAATTCAAAATAAGTGAATATTTGCAAAGAACAATAAAGTTTCTCTGTTTGAACATTAAATATCTTGTCTTTGTATTGTATACAATTGAATAAAGGTTGAAAAAGATTTTCAAATTATGGGACTCTGTTTTTATTTATGGTTTTACGCAATGTCTCAACTTCATTGAAATTGGAGTTGTAAAATAAATGGCAACAAGATTTTTGCTAGAACTAGTCTGATTTCAATTTGGCAACACTGGGGCCATCTAGCAGGCTCATGAACATGTCAGCATATTTTTGGATGGTCAGAAAGCGTATTAATCAGAGCTAACAAAGGACTTCAGTAGAGACTTGCACAACTTAAAGTAAACAGTTGTGGAGAAGTAGCTATTATTTCAACCCATAATGACTGAGCGAGGAGAATAAACTGATTTGGCTGCAGACATTCTTGCAATATTTTTTTCAAGATGTTTTTTTTTTTTCTTTCTTTTTTTTGGAAAAAAAAACAATCAAAAAAGCTGAAAACTGTGAAGAAGAACAGCCAACCTGAAAACTAGCAATCCTGTCCCAGCCCAGGAGAGGTTTTTATCTGCCACTATCAATTCAGTACCTATGACTTACAGCCTCCAACTGATCAATGTGGTGTGATGAGTCACCAATTCACAAAAAAAGTTGTCTTAGGGCTCTGGACAAAAACATTCACATAAGAAAATGCCAATTAGCTGAAGTAAGGAAGCCAGCAGATAGAATTGAATCTTTACTTTGTCACAATTTCACATCTTGACCAGCACATTAGCAACAGCGAAAGAGAACAACTCCCTTTTAACAGTAAGAAACGTCCAGTAGAATCAGGCTAAGGGTAGGTGGCCATCTGCCTCGACCAGCTTGGGTGTAAGATGAGAGGAAAAAGGCACAGACAAACACAGAATGTCTGGTCCAGGTGCAGATACTATGGTCAGCAAAACAAAGAAAAACACATGGTGATGATATAACTAACTAGGGTGGGTAAAGGGATGTAGTCAGTTTGTCCTCCAGCAGTCTGTAGCAGCATAACTAAGGCATAGCACAGGAAACCCAAGTCAACCCTAATTATAGGAATCATCAAAAAGGAAAATCTTGAAGTGGAAATGAAAAGTGTTTTGAATATGATAAAAGTCATTAAAGGTGCTTGCTTTCAGTCTCTCATTTAAAAAAAAAATTGTGATGTTTTAAGTGCCGAGCACAAGAATGCAAGCAGGGCAGAAAAAAGCAAATATGGATAGTGTGCGGATGAAATTGTTGAGTGCATTGCAATTAATTGTGTAAACTGACCCAAAACTACGTCTGTATCATTCTTCAGCTTCCCAAATGCCAAGAAAGTTTAGTGGATGTAGTTAGTTAGTTTAGATCCTGGTGAAAATTACAACCCAAAGTTTGGTGACTGACCACCTGAAATACTATCCTTCAATAAAAGAACCACTGGCAGCCTGGTGTCTGACTGGTGTCAGACAGGCACCTGCCATTTGACTGGCTCCTGCAGCCTTCCACTGTTGGACCGGCACCAGCAGCACCTCACTGTTTGACGAGCACCGGCAGCCTCTAGCTGTTTGGATAGGAAACTCTTTGAAGACTGTGTGACATCATTGTAAAGCTAGGTGGTTCTTCTTGTGAAATGTGGGGTCGAAGTTCCCAACAGCATCACTCCAGACCCAAAAAACAAACAAAAAAAAACATGTTTTCAAACTGGTACTCTTGTTGACAAAACTTTATTCTTCTGCTTCCATTTTCACTGATAAACACTAACTTCCTTAGTGTCCTATAGTGGTCCACCACAGCTGGCCGTGGCACTTTCTAAGTCACCAACCAAGAAGGTAACACCACCCCCACAGTCACCTTACTTCAGGATTTTGACTCTAAAAACAATTCATTAATGTTTTGACTCAGAGAAATACACCACTACAGTGTTTTATAATAGTAATCAACTTAAAGAAAAACATGAAAACTCATTTTTATATTTTATTTAATTTTACCTTTAGCCCTAGTTTTATAAGTAGACAGGCTATCGGCCTCACGGACAGAAACAGGATATTAGAACCACAGGAGAGGAGCCTGATAACTAAAGGTTTTGGCACCCATTCTACTTTTAGAAACTAGTAACCACATGTAAACCTGCAGTCTGAAAGCAAAGTGTGCTGTGAGGAAAATATGTTGCAAGACTATCTGTAATATAATATGGAGCGAGAGATTTGTATGTTAGGAATAAGGTTTTAAATTATATTCTGAATTTTACAGGGAACCAATGGAGTGATGTTAAAACTGAATAAATATGATCTCGCCTTCTAACTCTCATCAGAACTCTAGCAGCAGCCTTTTGGATCAGCTGAAGACTAAACAGCTTTTTGGACACACATTTAATAAAAAATTACAATAGTCCAGCCTAGATGTGATAAATGCATGGACCAGTTTTTCTGCATTATTCTTGGAGAAGATGGGTCTAATTTTAGTGATATTACACTGGTGAAAGAAAGCAGTCCTGGTAACATTTTTAATGTGGGGGTTAAGACATATCTTGATCAAAAATAACACCAAGCTTCTTTATATTAGAACTGGAGGAAAAATTTATGTCATCCACAGGAAGTGAAAGGCTGCAAAGTCTGTTCCTAAGATGCTCAGGTAGGTAGGTAGGTAGGTACATTTATTTATATAGCACTTTTCAGCACAAGGCAACTCAAAGTGCTTTACAACACAAGAACAAAATTACATATTACAGAACATGATAATGAAACAAAATTACAGACAGGTACAAGATACAATGATAACTAATTGTCTAAATAAGCTAAGCTAAAACAACAGATCTAAGCATGACTAAATGTACAGAACTAAACTAAGCTAAAACTAAAACTAACGGTACCGAACTATCTAAAAGTACCCCAGGCCCGCTATACAGCCGAAGTAAAACCAGACATATCTAAGCATGAGCTAAGACAGTCAAAAATAGTAGCTAAACTAAACAGATCTAAGCATGACTAAATGTACAGAACTAAACTAAGTGTACAGGAAGATAAAGCTAAACTAAATAGTACCGAATTTCTAAATGGTACCAGGGCCCACTAAAACAGCCGATGTAGTAATTACTAAGATAGAGAAAGAGGGAAGGAGGAGGGGGGGGGGAGTGAGAGAGATGACAAAAAACGAGTGCGACAGCAGAGTATGAGTATGAGAATGTGTGTGTGTGTTTCCTCCTACAGCGTTAAAACAGGTTTCTTCCTACCAGCTTCTCAACTCCCCTGTCCTTGTACAGATTTTTGCTTCCCATACTCTGACCAGACATGTTTATTAAACTGACTGAGACAGTCACAGCCACGAAGAGCTGCCTGTATCTCTTTGCAGTTTTTTTAGGTTCATAGGTTTTGCTGTAACAGTTGTAAAGATGGCTGTATTTTCTTAACAACCTCGATCAGCAGCTTCTCAGCAGAGCAGTAGAAGCAAAATGACTCCATTAAAGCTCACCGGCTTTTCTGTGAAAACACGCCCACAACAACCTCTGACCAATCACACAACATTTGGCACAAACCCCTGTGAGAAAAAGTCCAGCCAGGAAGAGATAGATGAAGCTGCTAAGTGAACAGAAATGACACAATTTTTGTCACACAGCAATGTTAATGAGAGACAACTTCGTGACAATTTGACGATCAGTTATCAAATCGTTAACTAACCAGGAAAGAGATCTTATGTTCAATAATCCGCAAAATCGGCCAAATGCCTAGGAAGAGGAGCATCTTCATCCAAAGTGAGATAAATGACTAGGTTTTCCCCAAAGTGCACTCAAATTATCTTTGTAGCCCACATTGTTTTCAAGACACCACCTGGACACCCAGCAGTTGAACGACAACATAAGACTAAAAATGTCATTGCTGGTCAGGTTGGGGAGAGCGCCAGAGAAAACTATGGAGTCCAGCATAGTTTTTGCAACGTTACACACCAAAGCAACATTAATTTTAGTGACCTCTGAATATAGTAACGGGGTGTCATTACTGCTGACGTGAATAACAATCTCATCTCCTCTTCTCATTTCCTGCCAGTCTTCCCTGCAAACCTAAAAACACCACTAATGTCCCTGCCACTTATCATAATCTCCTGTCTGGATTTGGTAAATAAAATGCTTCCTCACTACCTCCTCATCACCTCTACAACGGCACTATTGAGTTGTTGCCTGGAGCTCTACTTCCCTCCAGCTGCCTCTACAACTTCCTCATACCCTAGAAGGATATGATGAAGAGGTACATTGAAGACTTGCTTGTCGCTGGGTTTATCTGCCCTTCAACTTCTCTGTTTGGTGAAGGATTGTTTTTTTTTCTAGTCAGAGAGAAGTACAGGACTCTCTGCCTCTGTATCGATTATCAAGGTTTGAACCAGATCACTATTAAAAATAAGTACACTCTGCCTTTGATGGATTCTGCCTTCAAACAGTTACACACTGCCCAGATTTTCTTTAAGATGAACTTCAAGAATGCATACTCCATCGTATGACTCAAACAGGAGGGCAAATGGAAGCAGGCCAGTCTGGGCCATTACAAGTATCTAGTCATGCCATTTGAACTCATTAATGTCCCTGCTGTCTTCCAAGCCCTTGCCAATAATGTTTTAAGAGACCTTTTCAACATGTTTGTTTTTGTCGATCTAGATGACATTTTGATCTTCTCAGAGTACCTGGAGCAACACCAGAGCCATGTAAGACAAGTCCTACAACATTTACTGAAAAACCAACTGTAATTCAAGTCTCGTGTCATCTTCCTTGGATACATCTTTGGGCATAGGCAGATGAAGACAGAGCTCAATAAGATCAAACTAGTGTCTAAGTGGCTTACCCTGTCTACATGTAAACAACGCCAGCATTTTCTTGGCTTTGTCTATTTCTATTGTTGATTTATCCAAAACTACAGCCAGACTGCCATTCCTCTAATCAAGCTTACCTCTATCCACCAAACCTTCATCTGATGAAGTGAAAAGTCTCAAATGATCTTTTATCACAGCCCCCATCCAGTTTCATTCATTTGGACACACCACAAAAACTTTGCCTACTTCCAATCAACAAACAACTGAAGTTGAGATAAGCTTGATGGTTTGTGTTCTTTGCCCATTTCCAGTTTTTTATTACCTACTGCCCCAGATTCTATCAAAGATGCCCTCTCCCAGCAGTTCTTCATTTCTGACAAACCCAAGACCTCCTAAAGCATCCTACCATCTTCTGTGCAATCTTAGATTTGGCAATGTCACCCAGGGGTAAGCCAAACTCTAGACTTTCTTTAAAGATCCTTTTGTCAGTCAACAATTACCCATGACATAAAGGAGGATGTTTCTGCCTGTCCAATGTGTGCCTGGAGCAATCACCTCCTTTCTGCTCTCTTCAAACTACTACTATGTTCTAGTCACCCATGGTCCCACATCACATTGTATTTTGTCACATGATTTCCACCTTCAATTTAATTGTAGAAGAAAAAAATATTAGGTTACTGATTTAAAAAAATACTTCATGGCTGTAGTTCAAATCATTACAATGTATCATATTATGTTACTGAAAGAACATTTCATACTTGTGGTCATGAAGCCTGGGTCTCTGCACAGTTTGTCCATGAGAGATTTTTAGAAGCTGATTGACTTATGAGTCAAAATCTGCATGAATTAACAATTTAAAAATGGAGATTACTTGACTCTGCGAATCACAAGCTTTTTTTTGATTATTTTTCTCACTGTCTGCCTCTTACTTGTGAAACACTTCAGGATTATTAGTTGCAGTGAGCTCAGGGAGATTGCTTTAACATTGTGAATATTAAAGTGACGTGTTGGAAACACATGGGGTTGAAAATCCCTTAAGGCTCATTCACAAAAGGTGGACACCTGCCTTAGTGTGATTTCTGAATGGACTGAGGCAGTGGGATGGGAGAAATGTTCACAGAACTGTTTTTTGAAAGAGACCCTTGATTTTCTGTCTTAACACATTGGGGATTTGGGAAATTCACTTGCTTGTGCCTTAGGGTTAAAAGAACGTTCTAGATAGGGGTGGGAGTGGCAGCTCTTTTGAGTGAACTGAATCACTAGAATCAGTTCATTAAAATGATTCGTTCAATAGATTTGTTCACGGTATCCTTCAATTCACACAGTTTATTAGTTAGTTAGTTAATATCTTTTGTGCCATACACCATAAAAGGTGCCCAACCCCATGGGCTTATAAGACGCACAAACATATTTCAAAGATGCAGCCAGAGACCAACATCCTTCAAACATAAAATGTCCTCTTTTAAAGATGCCAGGCTTTTAAAACAAACCGAGCTAACTGAAACACATAATATTTAAATAAACACTGTAGTTTATCTTCATCACTCATATAAAAGAAAATCCGGGTAAACATCAAGAACTTTACCAAACAGTTTATTTCTAAGAGTCGTATAGTCGTATATGAAGTATATAGCCATATAGACAGTTTCACTCCCGCTGAACTCAACTGAACTAAGTTTTTTTTTCCCTTTTCTTTTCTTTTTTTTCCTTACTTCTGTCCTGAAAAAGGACATAATGTCAATTTATAGTAGGTTTTATTTATTTCAAATTGGTTGCTTCTGTTTTTGAAATCCAATCTGCAGCATTTTATTACATATCTGTTAACTTCATTGGAATTGGGGCTGTAAGATACTATGGCCTGCACCTATGATTCCAAAGGCCTAGAGGCAGATTCTTTTGATCATAGCAACACATGATGGCTAGTAAAAAGTAGTTAAGCAGTTAAATTAAAAGCAATTAAAAGAAAAATATAGACTATTATCAATGATTAAAAGTATTTTTATAGAACAGAAGTATTTATATTAAAATGTGTTTCGCTGATTCTAATCACTGAACATTTAGGCCAACAGAGAAGGCATTTCTGGCCCTGACAGTCAACCTTGCTTGTTATTTTTCTGTCATTTCTCAAGATAAGATGACTTTAGCCACCACGGCTTCCCCAGTGGGTCGGCTGCGATGACGACGCCCCACCTCTCTGTGTCTCCGAGAGGGTCGCCCAGGATGACACCTCTCATCCAGTCTCTGAGGGGGTCACAGAGCCAAGTCCTCTCACCCTGCCTCCGAGGGGGTTGCCGATGCCTCTGCCACTCTGGCGGGTCTGCCTGACGACGCCACCACCTTTCACGAACCTCCCAGGTACAATCCCCTGCAGCCTCCAGGGCCTTCCTGGGTGTCTGCCCCACGGACCTTTGGGGCTGTTGGACTGCCCTGCTCCTGTGACTTCGAGACGGTCCAGGTGGACGCCTCGCTCCCCTCCGCTCCGCCGAGGGTCCGGCAGGATGCCTCGCTCTCCTCTGCATCGCTGAGGACGGCGCCTGGGCAGTCCTCCCGAACTGTTGGACCAACGAGGACAGCGTCCAGGCCGTCCTCCCAAACTCTGACCCCACCGAGGACGACGTCCGGGCCGCCCGCCCGCCCGCCCGC
>NC_051435.1:25656119-25725103 GCF_001649575.2 Kryptolebias marmoratus | reverse complement strand
GGAAGACGCCTGGGCCGCTCTTGGGTATTTTGATTTTCTTGTTTTGTTTTTGTGTCCCCTGGTCTGGTACCTGGTCGTTTTTTTGTTTATTGTTCCTTGTTTGTTTTTTCATTCTTGCCCTCTATCCTTTGTTTTTTTGTATGACCATGTCTAAGCAATTCACTTAGACTTTTGTCAGGATCTTTTAATCACAGCACAGCAGACTGATGGGATGATATGAACCACAGTCTAACAAATTTTTATCTTTTTTCATCAAAACTAATTTAACTGCTAGGGTCGTGGTGGGAGGCAGATTCTTGTCCAACATTATTTTCTGAAACAAGCGTAGAAAAGGTACCAGCTTAGATACAAACTATTTATAAAATTTTAAAGGAAACCCACTGGGACCAGGTGCCTTGCCATTTTGCATGGATCTTATTGCCTGAGTCATCTCTTCTGTTGTTATAGGGGTATCAAGAGTGTTTTTGTCTACTGTGGTACTTTGTGGTAGTGTTAGGCTGTCTAAGAAGGTCTGAATGTCTGCAGTGTTTATAGAGGCTTGTGTTCTATATATGTCTGTGTAATATGCTTTCAAGTGGCCATTTATGGTCTGTGGCTGTATATCCAATACCTGTTGATTTAACTCAATGAAACATTTGATTTGTTCAATTTTCCCCTAAGATGCATATGAGATAATCTGACCCCTGAGATGTGCTTTTAGCGACTCCCATATAGTGACAATTAACATTCCTGGAGTTATATTTATTTGGAAGAAGAAATCTATTTGGTCAGAGATAAACTTTTCAAATGATCTTTGCATTAACAGTAATGGGTCAAATGCCAGTTGCGTTGGCATATCATGGTACCATAAACCATCATCCCCACCATTCTAGTTTTGATACCAAGCCCCATTGAAAATTGTTGACAAACTAAATACAAGGGCAGCAGACCTGAGGCTGAAGATTGACACCTATGACTCGCCCCACTTGCCAAGGCTTATTGATAAAGCACCCTCTGAAAGTCTGCTAGAAAATGTGAATACAGCACTGCTAAGTATTCCTACTGGCACCACAGCTACAGTAGTCCTCAAACCTTCTAATAAAGATCATTATCCATGGAAGAGGAGGAGGCTGGAAGCTAAGATGAAGGCATCACGTCTCTGCTCTGGCTACTCGCGTGAGGAGGTGCAATCAAGAAGCAGAAACCAAGAGAATAAACAGGGTATTCTGCACCACACCATTCAAAGTGTACTCTCAATGGTGGGGGAATAACAAGAGAGTAGATCCACCCAGAGCTGAAATTGAGCAATACTGGAGAAACATATGGAAAAAGTAGGCATTACACAATGACAATGCCCAATAGCTGAAGGATATAAGATCTGAACACACCTATCTCCCTGAGCAAAAACCAGTATCTATCACAGTAGCAGACATTCAAAAATCAGGAGTCTCAAGAATAAAGAGCAGGACAGCACCATAGCATTATCCACACTATTTGTTAAATAAACTAACTGCTCTCCATGAAGGCCTAGCAGTACAAGTGAACCAGATACTAATATAAAGGTCCCACCCCTGCTCTTGCTTCCAAGTTCTCACATTCATTCTGCTGTGATTCCACCAGGGTTTGAAAGTGTTTCACTTCTCGTTGTAATGTAACAATATCATCTGAACATGGGGACAGGGTCTTCATTTCCCTGGCAGCATCTTTTAGCAAAGTTAGTTTTTTTTAACAACTGAGCTCTAGTAAGATTGTAACTCAGTCTTTACTGTGTTTAGGTTGCCTCAGAGCCCTGCCATCTCCCTCTCCAACACTATTTTGATCTGCAGTTTGATAACTTGTCCAATGTTTTCACATAGTAATGTGAGTAGCTCCCGTCTGGTGTTGTGGGTTTTTGGTGCTCTGCCAGTCATGTCTTCTAAGTATTACAGAGATGTATAACAAAATGTAAGAAACCAATAAAACCACAGTTTGTTTCAAGTAGTGCTATTTTAATGCTTTTTTAGCAACATAGTCCCAGAAAGCCTTGATTGCTCATCAGCAAAAATCAAGGCCCCTCGTGCCCACCTCTGACATGCCACCTCATTTTGTTGCATGCTGTGGTGGTATAAGCTGCCTGTCTGTCCATCTACCTGAGATCACAGGAAACTTGCGTTGTTACTTTTTGAGCCATCAGGGTTTCCTGAGGTGGGAGACTGACTAAAAATCTGAATACACATTTGCCTCACTCTGTCACACATGACTCTGCAGTTAATCTAAACCTAGTCTTAGAGGATGATGTGAAAGCAGATAAAATGCCTTGTCCCAGAACTGACACTTCACCTCTGACTCCTCGTTACAAATCGTAATTCACAGAGGTCACCTGTTGTTGTCAGTCTGGGTGGAGATGGAGACAAACCCAGAATGCAGACTCATTCTTAAAATGAAAAAACTAATTTATTAAATAAGGAAATAAACAAAACAAAAGCTGACGTGGCAGCAAACTCAAACATAACAAATGATCCAAGAATGTGGCAAGGGAAGATATCAAGAAAACAAAGCACAGTGAGCAGCAACCGACAACAAACAATGAACCGACAGGGTGTGGGAGAAGTGACCGGGTTTTTGAACACTGAGGGTGACGAGGTAAGTGGAAACAGGTGAGTGGGGATAATGACTGACAAGTGGAGATGGGCGTGGCAAGGAAGGCAAAAGAGTGACGGAGGAGGAGTGAATACTGACAGCAATACAAACAGGAAAAAACCAAACTGAAACAATAACTCAAAAAAACAACAAGATAATAAAGATAAACTAAAAACAACAAAACCCAAATCCTCACAGCTGTGGCTCTCTGTCTGCCTCCGTGTCACCTGTATTATGGAGATGTAAAAAGAAACTATTTTAAAGATGGCATCAGTGAACTCAGGATGATCCAGCCATCAGCATGCATGACTAATTTATTCCATTCAGGTTGTGGGCACATAGTGCTTAATGAGGAAGTTTGGGTTAATTATCTCATAACATACTGATGTATTTCCACTGAGCTGAGTGCTCTAAGTGTGTGTGTGCTCTCCTACCTTTTCTCCTGAGTTAGGCAGGTGTAGCTCCAGCTGCAGGCTATCAGCCTAATCAGGAGATGCCTTTAAATAGGAGCTGATTCCTGTGACAGATGCCAAATTGTTCTCTTTCTCTCATCTTGTGGTAACCTGACCTCAGCAGTTTTTTTCTTAGTGAATCTCAGTTGTAGTACTAACCTAGTTCCTGTCCTGTTCTCCAGATTCCACGTTCCTGGTCTGATCTCTGTAAGAGCCAATCTCCTTTGACGCTGGTTCTCCCTGGTCTCGTTCCATCAGCTTCCACACTGACTCTGGCACTCCCCATCCTCTTTCGCTCCCAGGCTGCCTCCTGGGTCCTTCGCTCAGGATCCACCGTCACCTGCTCATCTGCCTGTCCACCCCCCAACGGTCTGTCACCCTCACCCAAGCCTGACGACATTGTGCAGAGAACACCCTCCTCAGTATCGCTCACCCGCGCATAGCCGATCTTTGCCTCAGTGGAAAGACATACCTCTTACGATCACCCTCATCTTAACCAATGGTAAGATCCATCTCATTCCTGCATGTATATTGACCTCATCCAGTTCCCCTCTATTATTAAATAAAGGTCGATTGATTTGATTGTGTGATCCTTGTTAAAAGAGATAAATCTGCCCTGAAGTGATCTGAAAAGGTGTCTCATGCTGAATAATAAAAAGTACAATAGATCAAATACCATTTTTTTTCTTTTTTTAAATTTCATTTTAAACAGTTAAAATTTCAACCAAACAAACAAAAAAGCATAATAAACGTAAATAGTTCCACCAAAATATTATGTACACAAAACAAGTGTTTGAAAAGAGAGCTGGGAGAAGCAATAGCTTATCCAGTCCTGTCCCTAAGTTTATATACACCACACATACATCCCCATGGCTGCAGATACAAATTTACTCCCGTATCACCTACAGATCAAAACTTAATTTGCATACACTCTGAATAACAAATTAATAGTTGGAATAATGTAATTTCATCTAATTTGTTTTTATACACATTGATTTTCTACTCAAATAAAAATGTTTTTACTTTGCTTAATCTCTTTGTCTAAGCCATTCCACAAAATCACTCCAGGAAATTATATGCACATGCTTTTAAGAGTGCTGCAAACACAGTTGCTTTAAATTACATTTTCCTCTCAGGTCAGACCTTCCCTCTCTATTCCTAAATAAATTTAGAATATTGTTTGGAAGCATATTATTACTAGCTTTAAACATACCTGTGCAGTTTTAAAATCTACCAAGCCCTCCCCAAAAAAATCACAATTTGTGATTTGAAAAAAAAGTTGATTGTGTTCAAGATACCAAACATTGTGTACCATCCTTATTGCTCGATTTTTTGCATTGTGCATATTTTTTGTAGAAAAATTTGTCTGTATTACCCTTCAACAAAAAATGAAGTAAGGCAGCAATGAGCTGAGCCTAACCTCTGAATGCGCAATACATCACAAACTGCAATTCAACCTGGAGAGACTCACACACAGAGAAGGCAGCAATTAAACGGTTTATTGACATGAATGACATGAGAATTTGGCGCTCGGACCCCGGCGGAAGACGCAGGAGTTGTAAATAGTGCTCCGCTTGGACAGGAAACTTAGGTTGGGGATTAGAGGCGTCTTCCCCCCCAAAGAGAGAGCCGGGACTGAGGCCGAGCAGAGTTCTGGTGAGGGGAGACTGACAGACGACTTGTGGGAAGACACGAGGGCAAAAGAGTCGAGGCTGAGAATTCGAGGCGTAGCGAGCCAGTAGATGAAGCCGGCAGGAGAGTGAGTCGGTGGAAGGGGAACGCTGGTACGAGAGGTAGCTTGTCAGGTGCTGGGGGATGTAGGCCAGCTGCTAAAGGGGTGTAATCGGATGCTGGTAGATGTGGGCCAGCCACAAAAAGGGACATAAGCGGACGCCGGTAGATGTAGGCCGGTGCCCAAAAGGGGGCATTGTCGGATGCTGGTAGATGTAGGCCAGCTATGGAGGGACGTTATCTGGTGCTGGTAGATGTAGGCCAGCTACAGAGGGGCGTTATCGGGTGCTGGTAGATGGCCAGCCGCTAGATGGGAGATACTGTGTGCTGGATCGAGAAACCCGCTGCTAGAGGGATGACAGCCGGGGGAGAAGAGGGAATGAGCGAGGCGAGCGAAGGGACTTACAAGGTAGATCGATAGAGAAGCGTTGTAGCGAGGCAAGAAGACGAGGGTCGACTGAGGAATGAGTGTAGGAGCCTGCAAGAGGAAAAACGGAGAGGGAAAGGAGGATGCGGACGAGTGAACGGGGTTTTAGTATGAGAACAAGGAGAGAAGGTAGGCCGCCACCACCAGTTAATTGTGAAGCACTTACCTAGGCGCTGAGAGAGCGTTGAGCGGCTAGCACGGAGGAGAGGTCTGGACAGATGTAAGAGGAGAATGCTGTGGAAGACCAGTGCCTGAGCTGCTGCAGGGATGAGGTGGAGATGCCCTGACTGACGGCGGATGTAGCTGCCCCTATCCTAAAGGAGTGGCCAGAAAATTGGGTAGGTTGCATGACGCTAGAGCCTCTCTTGAGAATTTTATAAACCAGGAGGAGGACATGGGAGAACTGTCAGGGGTTAGGAACAGAGGGTTTCAGGGTGAGCCCAGTTTGTGACGTTTGAGCATGAATCTGACCATAGCGAGAAAAGGGCATGGCGGGCTGTTTAAACGAGCGATGATGATCGAGCATGGGCCTTTCCCTTTTGAGTGCTTAAGGGATAAACTGTAGAAATCGGGATGGAACTTGAGATCCGAAAAGGCCAGATCTCTGTGTGGAACGAACATTTTATTCAGGGACGTGAACTCGCTTAGCTGGAGAAACCCATAAAAAGCTAACAGAATTGCGCTGGAGAGGAGTGACTTCATATAGACGGAATAAGGTTTGAGGTGAAGCGCGGAGAGTAAATTTTTTAGAATGGGGAGGGTGATTGGTTTCCGGTTATCGGGATGAGTATCGCTATGCTTTGAAATACCTTTTAGGAGGAGCTTGATGGCGTGGACTGAAAAACGACTTTGAGAGCTGCAGGGATCATGACATTTAGAGAAAAAATTAATTCCTGCCAGTAAACTGTGAATGTACGGGGGTTTGAAGTGGCAATGATCGAAGCAATAGGCAATGAAGGCTAGAACTGTGCTAATGAGGACGGGGAAGAGGGGGTGTTATGGGATGCACAGAATTTCGCAAAATTGTGCCACGCGAGGGTGTAGGATTTGAGAGTGGAGGGGGCGAGACCGGCTTTCATGTAAAATTTGGCTGACAGAAGAAAGGGTTGGAGGGAAGGGTTGACTAGGCCAGCATTAGGTTCTCTAATGGAGAGAAAGGAGTTGGGAGTAGATTGGCTGAAGGGCACAGATGACGGAAGACCTGGAATTGAAGGCGAGACAGAGCATCGATGATGGAGTTAGAACGACCGGGGACATGACGAGCAGAGATGATGAAATTGTTGATGACCGATTGCCAAGTGATGCGGCGCAGGAAAGGCATGATGGACGCGGAGGAGGAGTGGCCTTTTTGATAGCGTGGACTGCAGCGGCATTATCGCAGAGGGCGACGATGCGCTTTCGTCCCCAGAGATGGCCCCACAGGGTGCAAGCCACTGCGACGGGCACAATCTCGTAAAAAGCTGAGGACTCAGCCTGGGGAAAGGAAGGGGGCCATTTTTCGGCGAACCAGTTGCCCTGGAAGAACCCCCCGAAATCCGAGGATGTCCATGTAGAATTGGGGGGAACCAGCTGGGGACGTGGCGTCGTCATAGAAAAAACAGATGCCGTTCCAGTATCTGAGCAGTTTGGCCCAGAATGCTAGGTCAGAATGGCAGAGAGGGAACAAAATTTGCCAAATCGAGCAGCCTGGATATGAAGGAGCGGCCTTGTGGAATGATGCGCATGGCGAAATTAAGATGGCCGAGCAATGATAGAAGCTGATGCTTGGAAAGAACTGAGGATGTGATGTAGGATTGAGAGATTGCGTGGATACAGGACAGTTTATCGGCAGGCAGCGAAGCGACCATTTTTTCGGAACCCAGGATAATGCCCAAATACTCTAACTTTTTAACTGGACTTAAGGAGAGAGGGATGCCAACGCAGAGGAAAAGCTGTTTGAGTTTTAAAAGGGACAGGGCGGGGGAGGGAGAGGGGGGGTTGATTAATAGGAACTCATCGAGCAGATGCAGCACGGAGGGAAGTTTGAGAGTGTCAAGCAGAATCCAGCAGAGGGCTTCGGACAGCGTATTGAATAGGCTGGGGCTACAATCTATGGCTCGCGGAGCACTGACTGAAGGTTGGAGCTGACGTAGGTGGAGACAGGGGGTTGGGGAATGCCTATTTCGAAACCCTAGGAGAGCCCGGTGATGAGAAAATTAACAAAGGTTTGGTCTGGGTGAGGCTGAAGGAGGGTGGCCAGTTAGGGGATGATGACGGGGTTAGTGAGGTACTGGGAAATCAGAATCTGGAGCCGCGACGGTCCCTGCTGGGGTACGTGCGGCGAGGGCAGACGAACTTGATGGGCAACTTTGCAATGGCTGCATATGTGGAGAAAAGCACTTTTGGGGAAAGCGCAAATGCTTTTGTTGAAATTATTGCAAATGGGCATGTTGTTAAATACCTGCACCTATCTTCCATAGCGATCGAGCGGCGGAAGGCTGGGGGTGAGTCGAGCGGGTTCGGGGGCGGAAGAACCGGGTTTAAAGGGGAGTGTAGGGCAGAATGCGCTCTGATGGCCTGCTGTACTGCAGAGGAGGCAGGACACGGCCTGAGTGAGCATGATCAGAATCTCAGTGTCTAGGACAGACCAGTCCGACCTGCCATATTTAAGATGGAGGTCGGTGATAAAAGCCAGGTATGTGTCTAGTTCAGTTCTGCGGTCGGAATAGATGGAACAAATCACGTCCCTGAACACGCTGAAAGCTGCGACAAAGTCCCTGATTGAGAGATCTTTTAAAAGGCGAGGGTCGGACAATTTTAGAATGGCGCTAAAACCATCGGTTGAAGCAACACTCTGATCGACTTCGGGGGAAGGCAAGATGATGGACACCAAGAGAGTATCCATGGCTGCGGCGAGGGAGGAGGAGAGGTGGAGAACATCGGCGGGGCCAGGGAGAGATGAAGGCTGGCATTCTGAAGAAGCACCAGCGGTTGAGGCGACAGAAGTCCGGGTGGAGGCAGCTGGAGCTGGGAGGGGGTTATGGGCTGAGGCTGATAGCTCGGGCGAGGCGGGAGCCGAGGACTGGGCGGGTGAAAGGCGGCCTTGGCTGCGCTTGGCAGAGGGGGGTGTGTGATTTGCAGGTCCGCTTCCCGCTGATGGTGGCTTGAGGGGGTGGAGATGGCGGAAGAGGAGATGATGAGGAGTCCCCAAACGGCAGGACAGTGGCAAGTGCGTGAGGGGAGACTGAGGATCTGTGCGGGTGGCCAGACGGACGCTGCGGTGGACGGAACGAGGGGAGGGAGGGGCAGGGTCCTCAAAGTGAAGGGTCCCAGTTGAGTTGTCAGCGTCGACATTTTTTTCGAAACGCGGACTGGCTTACTGAAGTTCATCAGGTAGATGTACGGAGCCGTGATGTTGGAGTCCTTTTAAGCGAAGGTTTGCTTGCTGATTGGATGCGATAGAGGCCTGGGCGGGTACTGATGGGCTGAAGAGAGGCGCATGACGCGACGATTAGAAGATGCAGGTGAGGCCGGAGCAGGTCTTACAGTTTGAATTTACGCCTAGGCTTCATTTGGCCTGTGCCTGTTGCCGTATCGCTGCATGTCACCAATATATACGTTTATATACCCTGATTTTCCACAGTCTGGCTAATGTCTTTAACCAAACGTTTAATGTTTGTTAGTGACATATTTAGTTTTGCTGAGGGGACATAAAACCGCAGTGAAAAGGCACAGGGTGAGGCAGGCAGTACTCTGCTGCACTGAAGGGCGGCGTACGTGAGCCAACGGGTGCTTGTTGCTGCTGTCCTTTAACGCAGAGGCGAGTCACGTGCACTGCCACGAGTCATTAATTTTTGTGTTTTGCTCCATCGGACTGACAAAATAGTAATTGTAATGTTTTTTTCTTATCTTAGCTTTAATCCGTATGTGTGTGTGAGAGAGAGAGAGAGTGTGCATGAAGAACGCTGATGAGATATGAAATAACCAGTGGTCAATTGAATAAGCTAGCCTTTTGGGTTTACATATTTGTAAACCTGACTCTAAAGGAGTCAGTGCCTCACCAACCATGAACCTCACCACACGTCACTGCTGGCGGTACCAAGTACTCTCCCTCCTCAGCTGCAACCAATTACCTTGACGAGCAGCACCTGTATTTAAGCCTGCGGCTGGTGCCAGATCTTCGCTGGAGCATCGAGCAGCGGCTCTACTCTGAGTCCCTCCTGGATGACTGAGCTTCTCACCCTATCTCTAAGGGAGAGCCCAGACACCCTGCTGACAAGGCCAGACGTGAGTGGAGTTAAAACGAGCAGACAATAACAAAGTTTTAACTTTTTATTAGAAAACATCAGACTAATAGGAACTCTAGTTCCATTAGCAACACTCACAATCTGGATTGGGACTTGGTCTGGACCAGGTAAGACAGCTGGCGGCTGCGAGGTGGGAGCAGCGGCGGTCTTCCGAAAGGGGCTTAGGCGATTGAGAAAGTCCAGGGTCAGGCAAGAGGTCAGAGGAGGCAAGGCAGGCATGGACTGTGACGTAACGCTGGACATCTACTTGAAATGAACCGTTCAATAATCTGGCAACTAGTGGCTGTGGACAGAGGACTTAAATACAGGCTGTGGCAGGTGAGACTAATGGCAGTGATTGTGTAGGCATGGAAACAGGGGCGTGGCATGAGACTGATGACTGTGGAAAATTACTGGGACTGTGGCATGAGAGCAGGAGGCGTGGCAGGAGCAGTGAAACTGTGACACCTGCAGAGAAAACTCATTTCAGCCGCTTGTATTCACCATCTTGTTCTTTCGGTCACTACCCAAAGCTCGTGACCATAGATGAGGGTAGGAACGTAGATCGACCGGTAAATCGAGAGCTTCGCCTTTTGACTCAGCTCTCTCTTCACCACAACATTCTTATTTGTAATAGTCATATTATTTTGTGCAAAGTAATCTGGATAATTACCTTAGTTTGTTTATTTTGAATAAAAATATTTTATATACTCCATGTTCCTTTCATGTTATTCTCAAAAGGTTTCCAAAAGAAAAATGCAAAACACCTTGAATCTCAATGAATAGCAGTAATTAGAAGAGAAAATTTTGAGCCAAGTACTTTAAATGGTCTATATTTGTATTGTGCTTTTTTAACCTCTCCAGGTTCTGCAAAATGCTTTACAGTGCTTCTAATTCATCCATTCAAATTCATACTGTGCTGTCTATTAGATATTTCAATATTCTTACTCAATATGCCAATAAGCATATCTGTCAGTCAGTGTCTTTCCCAAGGACACTTCAGCACACTGTAGAAGGTGGGGATCAAACCCCCAACCCTCCAATTGGAGGGCAGCCACTCTATCCACTAGGACAAGCCACTGTCTCTGTTCAGTGACAGGTCTAAGCATGCTGCCCTGAGGGCTTGACAAGGTTTGATAGCAAGCCATGCTAGGAGGTTTGGTGTGAGGTGCAGTGTACCGTTGACTCCAAAAACTTAAGAACTCACTCTCTAGTGGTAGTCTCCCTCTGGGATTTGACTGAGATTAATATGTACATATAAGTTAAGTGTATTAAAAGGATAGTCTGGTCATTTTTGAAGTGATGTTCTGTTAAATTGTTATGAATATTGACTATCTTATCAACAATGACATCAGTCATGGAGCACAAAGTATGAAGAAAAGGTTATAAATTTTGATGGGCTATCGCTTTTAGCTTTGATTACGGCACACATTTGCTGTGGCATTGTTTCAATAAGTTTCTGAAAAGTCACAAGACCTATTTCCATCCAGTGTTGCATTAATTTTTGACCAAGATCTTGCATTGATGATGGTAGAGTCTGACCGCTGTGCAAAGCCTTCTCCAGCACATCCCATAGATTCTCAATGAGGATGAGGTGGCCAATCCATGTGTGAAAATGATGTCTCATGCTTCCTGAACCACTCTTTCACAATTCAAGCCTGATGACTCCTGGCATTGTCATCTTGGAATATGGCCGTGCCATCAGGGAAGAAAAGATCCATTGATGGAATAACCTGGTCATTCAGTATATTCAGTTAGTCAGCTGACCTCATTCTTTGAGCACATACTGTTGCTGAACCTAGACCTGACCAACTGCAACAACCCCAGATCATAGCACTGCCCCCACAGGCTTGTACAGTAGGCACTAGGCATGATGGGTGCAACACTTCATCTGCCTCTCTTCTTACCCTGATGCACCCATCGCTCTGGAACAGGGTAAATCTGGACTCATCAGACCACATGACCTTCTTTCATTGCTCCAGAGTCCAGTCTTTATGCTCCCGAGCAAATTGAAGCCTTTTTTTCCGGTTAGCCTCACTCATTAGTGGTTTTCTTAAGGCTACACAGCTGTTCAGTCCCAATCCCTTGAGTTCCTTTCACATTGTGTGTGGAAATGCTCTTACTTTCACTATTAAACGTAACCCGGAGTTCTACTGTTGTTTTTCTTTAATTTGATTTCACCAAATGTTTAAGTGATCGCTGATCATGATCATTCAGGATTTTTTCTGGCCACAATTCTTCCTCAAAGACGATGGGTCCCCACTATCCTTCAAGTTTTTAATAATGCGTTGGACAGTTCTTAACTGATGATACAGTGGGTTGAAAAAATATTCATACCTTTTTGGTAATGTTTCTGTTTTGTTACCTTAAAATGTAGAATTAAATGCCCAACTCAGTGTCCCATCTCAAAACATAAAAAACTCACTGAAAGATTAAACACTGCAGATCCGACGCTGACGATTTATATCAATATTAATTCAAACTCTAAGGATTCTTACTTTGGTACGGGGCACTTAGCGGTTTCAAACCGACATTTGTCAGCGGTCCGAACCCTGACTGGTAGCAGGTCGGGACACTGGCAATCAGCATATCCAAACCTGAAAAGTTTCTGAATGGCCACCTGTTAGATCAGTTTTTTTTTTTTTTTTAACTTTTCTTCTCTTTTATTAACATAGTTCTAATGTTAGTTTAGACAAACCTGTCATGACTTTAACAGAGACGTGTTTCTGGGACAGGTGAGTTGTTCAAACTACAACTTTCTTTAGCAATATCACAGGGACATTACCATCAAAAACAAAATGAAGCCACAGAGTTCTGTTCTCCATGACTGGGAGAACATGCATGGACACATGTTCTATATTGCAGCCGACAACAGAACCTTTTCCTTTTCCAGCAGACATTGTTCAGCAGTAAAACCAGCAGAACTAATGTGATGGTCTTCTTGTAATGAAGTGGGTGGAGCTTCACTTGGGTTGCTAGGTGAGGGGCTGGGCTCGGCTTGAGGTTGCTAGGTAACAAGGATTGTGACACAACAATGCCGAGGTTTTTGAAACAGGTTGTTTTGCAGACACCAGAAAACAGTGTTATTGTCAGAAAAATGGCTAGGTGTTTTTTTTGCACTTGGACTGTTTCTAGAAGCAGTAGATACCCAAATAGAAGTACAAAAACATGCAAAAAGTGAATTTTGCAAAAAAGGTCCCCTTTAAGAAATTATGTGGCTTCTGAAGGTAATGGCTAGGCCTTCAAAGCAAAGGGGTTGAATACATATGCATGCAATACTTTTCAGTTTAATATCTGTTTTTAACTATTTAAAACAAATTTTTACCCCATCTTTTTTACCTTCACTATTCTGATGTGTATTTGTAGAATTATTGCTTTCAGTTAAGTTAAAAATGCAATTATTCAATAAATTAAAAATCCAATTAAGTTCCAGGGTGTAGTAATGCAATAAAATAGAAAGAATACCAAAATGGTGACTACTTTTGCAAGCCACTGTATATATTACCCACAGAGGTTTCCAAATCAAGCTGAAACCAGTTGTTAAGAAGGCCTTACACAAAGCTGTGTGGTAAGATCTCCCCCTGCTTGACTCACCAGGTTCAGTATGTGATAATGGAGAGATAAACATGCTGGTATTTGTCTTACTCACCAACACTTTATATTTCTGGAGGTCTATCAAAACCAGAGACAGGCACAGTATATAAAACCAACATTGCTTTACAATGATTCCTGCTCTCTCTTGTCTTAAATTCCAATATCAGGTTACAAGGGATGTTTAGTCACCAGTTTGAACCTCAGATCTTTATGTAATGGCCATGATTCAGTGTGAGTCATGAACTACCAAACATTCTCACTCAGCTTTGCAGCGGCCATCTGTCTGCAAGGAGATGGTTTTTAGATGCAGATGTGGTTAATCATGTCTGTATCCATCACTGGCTTTTTTGTTGCATAATAATATTTTGAGTCTAAATGTTAAAACTGAATGTCTTTTCAAGACCAAATGAAGTAGTTTTGTATCAGTCAAAAGTTTGAAGCCCCACCCCATAGTTCAATTTCCCTGCAAGTGGAAAGTGAGTATGAACTGATCTACAAAAAGTCTAAATGGTCAACATGTTAAAGTAAAGCCTTTGTTTGTGTTTGTGTAGTTTCAATATGAAAGAAAGTAGCAACATGCAATAGTTTAGACAACTAGAGATATTTGAACTCTTTGAAATCTTTTGTCTGACTCAGAGCTTAATTACCTTGATGCCTTGTTTGGAAAGACTAGGTGATATAAATCTCAAAAATTTAAAAGTACTCTTTCTTCTCAGACCTTGTCCCAACACTCAGCAGCCATGAGGTCCTCTAAGAGGCTACCTAGAACTGTGAATATTTAAATAATCTAGCTCAATGATTCACAACTTGTGGGACAAGAACACAATAGTAGGTTGCAGACCCATTTTAGTTGGTTGCAGGCTTTTGGGCAAAAAAAAAGTAAGAAAAAAATAAATCAACATTGTTATTAGCTCATTGTTATGCCATACCTTTGGCTAATGGCTAAATAGGTGACAAAATAATTTTAATAGGACAATATTGTATAATCAGTGGGTGGGTATTCACAAACTACTTCTCTGTAGTTGGACTTTTTTATTTCACATTTGTGTGTGAAAGCACTGGATTTTGTTTTTTTTACAACAGTAAAAAACAAAAACAACAAACAATTTTATAACAAGAAAAAACTAGCTTGGTTACCTCAAGATATTGCAATATTCAATTTGTCATCTTAAGAAAATTGCTTCAAAATTTATAATAGCAGGTACAGCTGTTATCAGCTTCTGTAATTTTTATAAATGTCTGAAATTAAATAGCTTCTAAACCTGACAGACTACTGTAAGGTCTGTGACTAAAAACTGCTTACATAAATACAAGAGCCATGCAAAAATTTCCAAATTTTTATTTACTTTAAGAGAATTAGGTTTACTGATCAAAATGATTACAGGTTCATTTCATCAAAGCAGAAACCGGATATTTTGCAATCAACCCTATGTAAATTACAAAATGTAAAATCCCTTGCAGGCTGTTTCTGCATATCAAGGCTTGTTGATGGGTAAAGTCTTACTGCAGAGATCATTGTGTGACACTCATTTGAGTTATTACAGCCATGACGCAGATCAGACAGGGACTGTTTTTTGCTCAGGGGGGAAGTGGTGCATCAGCAGATGACTTCACTGATGCCACCTTCAAAAGTCTGCACCCTCACCTTTTGCCTGACCTCCTTGAAAGTGTTTTTCAGTGTGATAGAAGAAGATTGATGACCCATCTCTTTTTTTACAGTCCCTTTTTCACTGAAAGATCTGTTGTTTTGTGTTCTGCCTGTGCATGCAGTGCTCACACTACATACGTCATAAACAGCTTATCAAAGCAACAATAAACCGCCCACACATCCCTCCCATTACAGCCCATTAGTAACCATTTGCATTGTTGGGATTCTCATAGTAATGGATTGGCTCGGCTTGTGTAATATTGTCATAAAAACAGAGTTTGTGAAGCTGAACCTGAGGGCTTGAGTAGTGAAACACTGGCAAGACCTTTATTTCTGCTCAAAATGAGATTGGCAAATCAAGTTGTGAGAAATACCATAATAAAAGCACAACCATAACTCTAGTTATTCTTTTACTGAAAAGCCTTATTTATGAGGTCATTTGTGGCAACCAGTTTTTCTGTTTTATCAAGCTTCACTGCTTTTACCTTATAATAAAGTGTTTGCAACCAGCCATTAAAACCATGTTAAGTCCTTTGTTTACTCAGATATCATTTCTGCAATTTATAATAATAAAAGCAACACAGTTCATATTATGTAAGGTTTTTTTGTTAAGTTTGTTTTTTAATAACCAACACCATTCAGAAACGTTGTACTTAATTACTCAACCTTTTCCTTTTGAATACAACAGTTACATCAGTGTGTCAGACAGACAGAGGGTACTATTAAGGGTACAATCAAATTAATAAACCAATCATTCTTTAAAATCTTTACAGTTGTTTGAAAATGACAATGTATTGTAATCAACAAAGTTGAGTCATATTATAAAATCAAAAATGACTACACAAAAGCACCAGTTTAATATTCAATATGATATAAAATAACAAATATTTTGGAAAACTGTATAATTTTATCCACAAGGTTCCAACAAAAACATGTCAAATCATGTACAAAACAAAACAAAACAAAAATACATGAACTTGGCAGTATTGAAATGATTTCAATGCAGGACCTGGAAAATCAGCCACAACACAGGAGTGAGTAAATAGAAGATCTTTATTTGAAAACTGTTCAACCTCAGCACACCAAAACAGGATCACTAGAGACAGCTCAGGTGAGCAAGAAAGTCTTGGGTTTGACTTCCAGCTGGTGGCTTTCTACTCGGAGTTTGTACATTATGTTCCCCCCATGCATGCATGGGTTTTTTCTGGTTTTCTCCCACAGTCCAGAAACATTATTATTATTAGATTATCTACATTGGCCCTTGAAGTATATCTATTTCTGCTTTTATTCTTGATTATGTCAGTTTCAGTCATCCATAGAATGCAGTTCAAACTTACAAAATTTACTGAAACTATTACAAAACCTTATTTGTTGATTTGTGCTCTGTGTTATAATGTTTAGTTTTTTTTGTTTGTTTGTTTGTTTGTTTTTTTGTAGAACATGATTTTTCTCTTTGTTCTTAAAAATGTCAAGGACAACCAAGATGGTGTAAAAGATTCTTTTGGATGGAATGGGGGCGCAAGTGACAAAAGGACCCAAGAGAACAGAAATCAACAGTTCTGACAGGTTTTAAGACAATCTATTCCTGCTAAAATTATTTTAAACAGTAATAATTCAATTGAAACATTGCAACCAATGCTTTGTAGCAGAAAAAAAACATAAAATTTCTTAGAGGTGAATACTATTTGTTTGTGCAGTCCAACACAATTCCACAGGACTTGTTTTCTTTACTCTTCAGCTGTGGCGTGGCAGGTGCAGTTTCTGTGAATGGTTTTGCGGAAAGACGCTGACCAGCACATTGTTCATCTGCTGGGTGGATGTCCACCAGCAACAATGACTGAACCTTTTCCCATCTCTTTATTAGTCCCACAGTGTCAACCCCTAAATATAGGTTTAGGGGAGAGGAATACTCACAGGCATGGACAGAGGTGAAGCCCCTGCCCCACTCCTATTCAAGAAGGCATGATGCTCACCACTTCAGTTGACTCCCCTGGCAGCATCCCTCTTGGCTTAAGGCTGCATCTCTCCATCCTGTCCTGCGACTTGTCCCTCATTCTTCTCCTCTGGACCTTTCACCTGCTCTCAGGCTGCCCTCAGGTGCCCACTTTTCACTGTTACGACTGGCTCAGGGCTGTAACAAAAACGTGAAACCAAGCCGTGATTAAAGTGCATATAAATAAATATTTATTAACAAAAACAACTGAGGGGAACTGAGGCCTGGCAACCAAACATCCCAGCAGCAGAGTGGACGCTGAGGGCAACCAGCGACCCAGCAGACGGAGACAGCCAGGTTAAAGTACTCTGCACCAAATGAACGAATCAGCAGCACCTGTAAAGGGGAGGAGCACAAAAAACAGACAAGCCCTGCAACCCAAGCCCAACAAGGCCCAGGGCCGTAACACCCCCACCCATAAAAACAGGTTCCTATAGGGAACCCTGCTCCTGTCTAACTCACCATGTGTAGCAAACCCAGCCACCATTAAGATGTTGCTTTTACCACCAGTTGTACTTAGCCAGGTTGACATGTAATGCACAGGTTCTCTCCTCCTCACTCCACTCTCCAAACCAGCAACTGGTGCACTCAGAAGCTCTTTTAAGGACAGGAAAAGGAAACAAAGAGGGAAAACAAGCACAAAACAGGCTACTAAACTGGAGCGCGAGATAACGCATCAGCTACGACATTGTTTTTCCCTTTAATGTATTGAATAGTCAGATTGTAGGACTGCAGGAACAACGACCAGCGAATCAATCGCTGATTTGGACAGTTCAGGGAAGACAAGAACGTCACTGGATTATGATCTGTAAATACCACAACGTTAGCGCCACCACTTAAATAAACATCAAAATGTTTCAGGGCTAAGATCAAAGCAAATGTCTCTTTCTCAGTCACAGAGTAGTTCAATTGGTGCTTATTGAACTTCTTTGAAAAATAACTCACCGGCCTGCCAATACCCAGATCATCAGTCTGTGTAAGGACAGCTCCGGCACCCACGTGACTGGCGTCCACATAAAGCTGGAACGGACGGTTAAGATGTGGTGCAGCCAATACAGGAGTAGCACAGAGGAGTCTTTTCACCTGCTCAAAAGCCTGTTGACAAAGGGAAGACCATTCAAACTTCACATCCTTACGCAGCAAATTTGTTAGCGGCGCCACCACAGATGAAAAGTTTCGGCAAAAACATCTGTAGTATCCTACCAGCCCAAGAAAATGCATTAGTTCCCTTTTTGTAGCCGGAACAGGAAACTGCTCTACCGCCTGAACCTTCGCTGCAACAGGGCGGACCTCACCCTGGCCAACAGCACGACCTGCAGGTAAATGAGCCAACAACGTGTCCAATTTACCCAAAGTTTCAGAGTTTTTAAGACGCCCATGAATCAGAGCGCTGTCCAATTCATCCATGCCGCTGTCACTCCCCACAGGTGACAGTGCGCTGTCCGTGGTGCTGAACGTCTCGCTCCCCCCAACAAGGCTGTTTACAGCACACGCCGGGGTAACGCCATTACACTGTGGCTGAAATAAATCATCACGAGCATAATATGGTTTTAATATGTTAACATGACACAACTGGCTTTTTTTTCTCCGCTCTGGCATTGATATTAAGTAATTCTGGTTGGAAACCCTCTCCAGAACTGTATATGGACCAGCGAATCTCGCCTGAAAAGGAGAAGTCGTGACTGGGCACAAAGCCAACACTTGATCACCAGGCAGAAATGAGCGCGCCTCAGCACGGCGATCAAACAGGCTTTTCATTTTCCTCTGTGCTTCAGTTAGCTTCTCTTTAGCAAGTTCCCGCGCCAGATACAAGCGTCTTCTGAAACCATTTACATAATCCAACAAATTTGTCAGTGGAACAGACTCTTTAAGCCCGTGTGCCACCACAGCTAACGGACCCTTCACTTTGTGTGCAAAAACCAGTTCGTTTGGGCTAAACCCGGTGCTTTCTTGGGTTACCTCCCTGGCAGCCAGCATCAGCCACGGCAAACCTTCCTCCCAGTCGCCCGCCAGTTCTGTACAGTAAGCTCGCAGGAGAGATTTCAGAGACTGGTGGAAGCGCTCTAATGCCCCCTGACTCTCTGGATGATACGCTGTTGCTTTACTGTGTCGCACCCGTAACTGCTTCAAAACTTGACTGAACAAATGTGATGAAAAATTTGTTCCTTGGTCAGACTGAATGACTTTAGGGATGCCAAACACCGAAAAGAACTGGGTGAGCGCACGTACCACAGACCTAGCAGTTATTGTACGCAATGGATAGGCTGCTGGATAACGTGTAGTTCGACACATTACAGTGAGTAGATATAATGAACCAGCCTTTGAGCGAGGTAACGGGCCCACGCAGTCAATTATTAAATGCTCAAATGGCTCAGATGCGGCAACAATTGGGCTTAATGGGAACGGTTTTAAAACCTGATTGGGTTTAGCAATGAGCTGACAGACATGACACATCTTAACATAAGACGACACATCCTTTCTAAGACGCGGCCAAAAAAAATGTCTGAGAACCCGGTCATATGTTTTACGTACACCAGAATGGCCAGACTCGTCATGAGCAACTTTTAACACTGCAGAGCGGAGTTTAATGGGAACCACTAGTTGAAATACTGGCTCACCCACCATGTCAGCATGGGGTAACCACGTCCTCACCAACAAGGAGTCCTGTAACATCACCAACATCGATCAGGTCCAGCACCTTTCGTGTGATATCCACAATTTGGGCAGGGTCCAGCCACTACAAACATTAAACTGCCATTGGCAGTTTGCAGTTTGCAGATTATCTGCAACCTTTACCTCTTTTCACCACAGAGTTGGAGTCGGAAACGTGGTTGCGAGATGTTCGTTTTCACACACACCTTTCATAGTCCACAAGACACTTGGATCAGAACTCCCGGGAAGCTCCTCTCCTCCCTCGTCCTACAGTGTTAAAAGGACTGTCTTCTCAAATCTGCTTCCCTTACTGTGACTGACTGTGTTTATTAAACAGACTGAGACAGTACATGCCGTTTGGCATTTGCAATCAATAATAATGAGTACAATACAATAATGAGTGAACAAAGGGAACGTGTATCGACGCTGCCCAGCCGAGGTGCACTTCCTCCTGGCCACCACTGCAACGAAGAGCCACCTGTGTCTCCTTCTGGTCTTTTTAGGTTCATAGGTTTATAAGTTTTGCTGGAACAGTTGTAAAGATGTATTTTCCAACAACCTCAGCCAGCTGATTCTCAGCAAAGCAGTAGAACCAAATTAATTCCATTAAAGCTCAATGGCATTTCCACATAAATATGCCCACAACAACTTCTAACCAATCACACAATACTTGGCATAAACCCCTGTGCAAAGAAGTTCAACCTGGGCTGCAAAGCTGCTTTGCAAACAAAAATGATGCAATTTTTGTCACACAACTGTGTGAATGAGAGCCTACTTTGTGACTTCCCATGGAGTATAGAAAGGCCTTAAATCAATATTCTTAACCTGATGCTGGTTTCTGGCAGAAACAACAGCACCTCAGCTGGTCCCAATCAGGTAAAAGGGCGGTTATCTGCTACTTGTCTATAAGAGCAGCAAAACCCACAATACAAATATTCACGCCAACATGTTTAAACATACATGAATGGAAACCAGCTCAAACATACAATCAGTGAAAAGCGTGTGTATAAAAATATTAAAACAAATTTCCACTTTGTGATGTAAAGGGTGATTACTAGTTTATAATGGTGAAAACTAGAATTGGGCAACACATTAGTACCAACAGTTTAGAGGAATGTTTTAAAAAGGGCCCTGTTAGCAGTCACAGTATATCTAGTGTACCACTGACAGCTACTATCACACAAATGTTTAAATAGGTACATTTAAATGACTTAGTTATAGCCAGTTTTTTGTTTGTTAATGTAGCTGTGGTGGCCATCTCAAACTCACACTGGCTCCAAAAGGTAATCTGTTTGCAATGCTCATATAAAGATTACGGTCCGAAAGTTTGTAAAAATCCATCTAGTGGTTCATGAGATATTTTGCTAACAATCAGAGTTAACATTATATTTAAAACATATGTTTATAAGGTCAAAAATAATTAAAGATACAAAAAAGTCTGAAATTCATCATAACAGCCAGTGAACTTCAAATCAACTGAATTATGTGGCTGCCATTTTTATTTGCAAAAGCTCTGCCTGGCTCTGCTTTATTAACAAGTGGTTTTTCTACCTTTTCTGCCTGGAAACAGCCTTAGCCAATCAGAAGCCAGATTTCCCCTGCGTTAGGGGCAGAGAGAAGGGATACCTGTTGTCAGAAAGACATCTACTCCAGTGCTTACTATACTCTTCTTGAACTCATTATGCATCATCCTTGACCCATGAGGTGTCCAGCTGTTCTTTTTGACATCCCTACATCAAACTGTTGCAGAGATACAGCATACAGTCATTTCTAACATTGACCTTTGACCTCACTATGCAGTTTGACATTCCTATGATACAGTTATCCATTTAGAGCTCAGACAAGAAATTGTCCACACATAGACAGACTTTCTTATAATGAGCATTTAAAAATGGCTGAATTAAAGGCATTGTCCAGGAAGCAAAGTTGCAGTCTTACACACCTTTTTGCTGCTTTTCCTGTTTTCCACTCAAATCCCCACTGAAACAGTGTCAGCTCATTTACGGCCCCAAATCAATAAACCACACATCAGCTTGAAAAAATCAAATTAAATCTTATAAAATTAACATTGTTACTTAATCCAGAATGAAAAAATTTAAATCACTAAATGTGGATTATTAAACATGAGATCTCTCTCCTCTAAGTCTCTCTTAATTAATGATTTGTTAACTGATCATCATATTGATTTATTTTGCTTTACAGAAACCTGATTACAACAGGAGAATTTTGTTAGTATAAATGAATCCACTCCTGCTAATTACCTACGATTTTATATTCCTAGAAAAGTAAGAGGTGGAGGTGTAGCTGTCATTTTCGGTTATTGATTATTATCAGGCTAGACTGCTGGAGTAAATACTGACCACATTCCCTTACTCCGCTACTGTCTTTACTCTTTACTCTCTATGTTTATATTTGTAATTATTTCTGTCATTAACATCTTTTCTTTGTCTTTCTTCCAATTGAAACAACATCTGGATCAGTCATTCTGTGTCTATGTCTCTTTCCTGTCCTCTCAAACACCAGCCGGTCGAAGGAGATGACTGCTTATCCTGAGCCTGGTTCTGCTGGAGGTTTCTTCCTGTCAAAAGGGAGTTGTTCGTTTTCACTGTTGCCAATGTGCTGCTCAGGATGGGAGACAGCGACAAAGTGAGGACTCAATGCAATCTGCTGGCTTCTTTATATAGAAAACTTTTACTAATTGGCTTTTTATAATGTATGTGCATGTTTGTACAGAGCCCTGAGAAGACTTTTGTTGTGACTTGGTGCTATATAAATAAACTGAATTAAAATTTAGTTTAATTAATGCTAAACCAATTATTAGTTTTAATTCTTTTGAGTCTTTGAACCACAGTCATTAAATATAGTTACTTTACCAGAACAGAAAAATTAAACTACAAAATGTGGATTATTGAATATAAGATCTCCATCTCATCTAAGTCTCATTAATTTATTGATTTGAAAACTGATCATCATATTGATTTATTTTAACTTCGAAAAACCTAGCTACAACAGGAGGATTTTGTTAGTGTTAATGACTTTACTGGTAATTATCTAAATTTACATATAGAACAACAGGTCGAGGTGGAGGAGTAGCTGCTATTTTTTGGTCAGGATTACTGATTAATGCTAAACATATTATTAGTTTGAATTCTTTGATTCCTTGATCCTCAGTCTTTTTCATCCAAAATGGAATTTAGAAAAAATACTTTTACTTGTCAAATATTGTACACCAGGCCCCTATTCTCAGTTTTAGTAAGAATTCTCAGATTTTTGTTTTGTCTGACTTAATATTGAATAGAGATAAAGTCATAATAGTGGGGTATTTCAATATTCATGTAGATGTCGAAAGCGATAGCTTAAACGTAGCCTTTAATAATTTAATAGAGTTAATCAGTTTTACCCAAAATGTCCACAAATCTACCCATTCCCTTCACTTACTTCTGACAAATGGCATAAAAACTAAGGACTTATTAATACATCCTCACAATCCTGTTTTGTCATAAAATAAGAACAACCCCAGATTTCTGTTTAGTACTGTAGCTCGACTAATGAAGAGTCCTATCACTATTGAACCATGTATCCCTATGACTCTAAGTAGCGATGACTTCATGAGATTCTTTATAAATAAAATTATTTCAAAAAGAGAGAAAACTCACGCCATCCTTCCTACTGTTGCCTCTGATTTCCTCTCAGACGAGGCAGCTGTAGAAGTGTCACTAGAACCTGATTTGTGTTTGGACTGTTTTTGTCCTGTTGAGCTTTCCAAATTGTCAAAAATAATAGCTTCATCCAAACCATCAACATGTCTGCTAGATCCCATTCCAACCAGACTGATCAAAGAGATATTTCCCGTAATATATATGTCCATTTTAGATCTGCTTAATATGTCTCTAATGACTGGTTATGGACCACAGAGCTTTAAAGCTGCTGTAATTAAATCTTTATTTAAGAAACCCGATCTTGATTCAGGACTTTTGGACAATAATAGAACTATATCTAACCTCCAATTCATCTAAATATTCTTGAGAAAATAGTTGCAAATCAATTGTGTGAATATCTGGACAGAAATAATCTGTTTGAGGAGTTTTAGTCAGGGTTTAGAGCTCATCATATCACAGAAACAGCACTGGTGAAAGTTCCTAATGATATTTTCTAATGATACATTTTCATTGTTATGCTGATGATACTAAATTATATTTATCCATGAAACCTGATGAATCCAATCAATTACTTAGATTACAAACATGCCGTAAAGACAAAAAAAAAACAAAACTGGATGACTCTTAATTTTCTGCTTATAAACTCAAACAAGACAGAAGTTGTGGTCTTTTGACCTAAGCATCTTAGGAACAACCTTTGCAGCCTTTCACTACCTGTGGATGACATTAATTTGGCCCCAGTTCTAATGTAAAAAACCTTGGTGTTATTTTTGATTATGATATGCCTTTTAAACCCCACTGTAGAAATGTTACCAGGACCGCTTTTCTCCACCTATGTAATATCACTAATAATAGAAACATCTTGTCTCAAAATGATGCAAAAAAACTGGTCCATGCTTTTATCATGTCTAGGTTGTACTATTGGAATTTTAATTAACTGGGTGTCCAAAAAACTCTTTAAAAAGTCTTTAGCTGATCCAAAATGCTGCTGCCAGAGTTCTGATGAGAGTTAGGAGAGATCATGTTTCTCCAGTTTTAGCGTCTCTCCATTGGCTTCCTGTCAAATTGAGAATATAATTCAAATTCTCTCAACAACCAATCCCCACCTTATATTAAAGATCTTATATTTTCACGTTTTCCTAAAAGATCACTTTACTCTCAAACTGCAGGTTTACTTGTGGTTCCTAGGGTTTTGTAAAAGTAGAATCGGAGGAATAGCTTTCAGTTATCAGGCTTCTCTGTTGTGGCTGACATCCTGTCTATGTTTAAGACTAGGCTTAAGACTTTCCTTTTTCATGAATCCTATAGTTAGGGTTGGCTCGGGTTTCCTGAGCTATCCCTTAGTTATGCTGCTATAGGCTTAGACTGCTGGAGGATAAATTGACCACATTTCCTCACTCTGCTGCTGTCTTATTTGCTCTACTGTAATTATTTCTATCATTAATCTGTTTTTGTTTGTCTTTTTTCCAATAGAAACTACACCTCGGCCAGTCATTCTTTGTTTGCCTGTCTTGTGTTCCTTGTGTGTCTTTTCTGTCCTCTCAAACCCTAGTTGATCAAAGCTCAGCCACTGCAGAACTTTATAACTACATCAGTGACCTCAGTTCTGGTTATGAGCTGGCCAACCCCAGAGTCCCCAGACTCAGCTTCTCCCATGGAAGACGTGTTGGTGGGGCTCCAGCATAGTCCATAAAAGTCACAAAGTCAATTTGCAGTCATGTGGTTGCAAGCTGCACCTTTCATAGTCCAAGAGACACTCGGATCAGAACTCCCAGGAAGATCCTCCCACCTACAGCCTTAAAACAGGTTTCTTCCTGCTGGCTTCCCAACTCCTGTCCTGGTACATATTTTGCTTTCCTTACACCAACCAGACGTGTTTATTACACAGACTGAGACAGTACATGCCATTTGGCATTTGCAAATATAACAGTGCACAAAAATGAGCAAATGAAGGAAACGTGTCGATGCTGCCCGGCCGAGGTGCACTTCCTCCACAGCCATGAAGAGCCACCTGTGTCTCCTCTGTGTTTTTAAGTTCATAGGTTTAAAAGTTTTGCTGGAATGTTTTAAGACAGCTGTATTTTTTAACAGCCTTGGCCAGCTGCTTCTCAGTGGAGCAGTAGAAGCAAATTCACTCCTTTAAAGCTCATTCTCATTTCTGCATAAAACCACACCCACAACAACTTCTGATCAGTCGCACAATACTTGGCGCAAACCCATGTGCAAAAACGTTTGGCCACGGCCTTGTGTTATGAAGGGGTGGATGAAGCTGCTTGCAAACAAAAATGACGCAATTTTCATCACGCAACCACATGACTGAGAGCTGACTTTGTGACTTCTCAGGGAGTATGGAAACTCCTTAAGCAGGTCCTTGAAGTATTCCTTTCACCATCCAACGACATCACTGGTTGAGGTGAACAGCACCCCACCGCCACTATACACAATTTTGGTAAAGAGCTGCTTCCCCCGCCTCGGCCACCATATGGTTTGCCAAAATCTTTTTGGAGCTCTTTCCAAGGTCTCGTGAAACTCCTCCCACACCTTATCCTTTGCCTCAGCAACAGCCACGGCTGCAGCCCACTTGGCCCGCCAGTACCTCTCAGCTGCCTCTGGAGTCCTACCAGCTTGGCAGCCTCCCTCACCCAGTGTGTCCACCACCTGGTGGATGGCTGCTATGAGAGGCATCAACAACCTTCCAGCTGCAGGTCAGGGCAACCACCTCAACAATAGTGGTGCAGAACATGGGCCACTCTGACTCAATGTCCCTCGCCTCAGCTGGGATGCAGTTGGAGCTCTGCTGGAGGTATGGGTTGATGATTGTTCGGACAAGTTCTTCTACCAGGCTTTCCCAGCAAACTCTCACTACTTATTTGGGTCTACCAGGTCAGTCCGGCATTTTCCTCTGCTATTCAATTCAATTCAAAAATACTTTATTAATCCCAAAGGGAAATTAAATGTTGACGTAGCTCATTTAAATCAAGGAGTTATTATAGATGGTGATGGCTCAGGGCAGGAAAGATCTCCTGTAGCGGTCCGTTTTACAGCTAATCTGAAGAAGCCTTTGACTAAAGAGACTCTGTTTTCCGATGACGGCCTCATGAAGAGGATGGTCAGGGTTGTCCATGATTTTCTTGATTTAATGCAAAATCCTTCTTTGCATCATCAGCTCCAGAGGTTCCACAGTCATCCCCAGAACAGAACCAGCCTGGGGATGACTGTGGAACCTCTGGAGATGATGATGCAAAGAAGGATTTTGATCCAACTCACCACCAAGGAGTGATCAGTTGACAGCTCAGCTCCTTTCTTTACCAGTGTCCAAAACATATGACTGCAAATCAGATGACATGAATACACAGTCTATCATTGATCTACAGCCTAGGATGTCTTGGAGCCATGTGCACTTATGAACACCCTTATATTTGAACATGGTGTTCATTATAGACAAAGTGTGACTAGGACAGAAGTCCAATAACAGAACACCACTCGATTTCAGATCAGAGAGTCCGTTCCTCCCAGTCACGTTCCTCCAGGTCACACTGTTGTTACCCACATGGGCACTGAAGTCCCCCAGCAGAATGGTCCCCAGCTGGAGTACCTTCCAGCACCTCCACTAAGGACTCCAAGAATGTTGGGTACTCTGAACTGCAGTTTGGCGTATAAGCACAAACAACACCCTGAGCCCATCTTATCAATGAGCCCCTCCCCCAGGCCTGGCTCCAAAGTGAGGCCACGGTAACCCATGTCCGGGCGAGGGACAAGTTTCTTGCTGTCTTTTGTCAATACAAGTGGTTTTGAATTGCTCTTTGTCTGGCCTGTCGCCTAGGACCAATCTGCTTTGGGAGACCCTACTAGGGGGAAACTGTACCTGACAGCATAGCTTCCAGGATCATTCAGGCACACAAACTTCTCCATTACAATAAAGTAGCGAACTATGGAGGAGATAGAATTTTTATTTTATTTATTTTGTAAAGAATGAAGAAATCTTCTTTTGGTAAATGTCTTGTTTTTTTATTATTTTTATTTTACAGCTGAAATTACTAATTTAGAAACAGCACAGTCACTACTCAACTTACTGAATCTTGTCCCCCTGTCAAGATTCCTGCTTTTTGTTATATTTCCCACTAACCACTTTGTATTTCAGGATGAGATTGATAGTGCTTGTGTTTTGCCACTGGGTGGTGGTGTCACTTCCAACAGCATCTGACACAGCTGTCACTGATTATACTTGATGATTCTATGGCATTTAGGCCTGAGCTGAACCAAAACTCTTTCCTTGATTTTTAATGTCACATGGTGATTGCCCTTGCTTCAGCCTCTACGTACGTACTACATAAACGTACCTGTGCTCCTCCAAAGAGTTTTTTGTGTGTTCCCTGTATCGATTGTTGAAGATTCTTTGTGAAAATCCTCCAATGATTGCCTCCATTTGCAAACCTCCCAAAACAAGTAATGATAAATAAGCTCAGCTTTCCAACTCACTCTGCCTGCCTGTCCGCTCTCTTGTCTCGTCCAAAAATAGTACTTATCTTTCTTAGAAATATGGAATCCTCTCCCCTCTTGGAAACGTGCAAAAGAAATAATCAAGTAAAAACAAATCAAATTGTGTAAAAGAAACATTCACCTTTCAATTTACCTGAAGATCTTTAACTTCTGCCCTTCTACAGATTCAGTCGTTACTTGTTTCCAGTCAGTTTTAAAATAAAGCTATTTTTTACTTACCTGTTGTCCCATTGTATCTTTTTGGCAAACTTACTCAAATCCTGGGAAAAGCATTGTATATTATGACACTCAGGGCCGTAGCCAGACTTTAAAAAATACTGAGGTCAACCACTCATTATCCCCCTGCACATCAGTTACAATGAAGACCAAAACCTAATTAAAATAGAAGCATTTATTTAAAACAAGTGACTTGAATGTGTATATGACATGTATTTGTGTGTGTTTGTAAATTCATGAGGCGCAATGTCATCTTAAGCAACAGNTGTTTGTAAATCCATGGGGAGTGATGTCATCTGAAGCAACAGAGGACTCAGGGCACAACCATGATGACTCACTGAAATGACATGAATTAGTTAAATGAATGTTGATTGTTCACGCTGCACAAACACATTCAGAACACAAGATTTTAGCATAGATTTTACCTTTTTATCAAATACCAGTGAGGTGTTGTAGTTTTGGAGCTGGACCAGTTCTAGTGTGGTCTGGATGTAAAAAAAGTGCTAAAATCCCCCTTTATTGAGGTTTCACAAATCAGTTTAAGGTTTCACAGATCACACACTTGGTTTTAAATGTTCTGCAATCAGTGCAGAATAATCTGTTCCAGGTTTGAAGTGTCTACGTGTTGTAGTTTTTTAACTAGAGTAGATTAAAGATGCTGAAGGTAGTAAAAAAAATCGGTGGAATCGCCCTTTAGCCATTTTCCAAATCGGAAGCTGCAATCGGAAACCAACTTCAGCTTCGTGGAATTGAAGGGGAATATTTTTAGGAAATTACCTCGGTTGTGTTTCACTGTAAGTGGCGCTCTTCTTTTTTTGGTCCTTATTTTAGCAGTAAGGTAGCAAAGCCGCACTCTTCTTCGTAGACATTGAGTTTGGCTGCACACAGTTGTAGCGCCTCCTACAGTAAACTGGTGGAGCTACGCAGAGAACCACGCCATTCAAAAGCGTTGTTTTGATTCATTTTTTAATAATATATACAGCAGAAAAATACTGAGGTCCGGATCTCGGTGTCCTCAATGGTAGCTACGGCCCTGATGACACTTCCTCTTTTTTAAATATATATTAATTTATATATAAAATAAGAATTTAACTTCCTGAGACCCTGCATTTTTATATGAGGACACTAGCTTTGTGCATCAGAATATTTATTTATGTTTAGCTTTGACCTGTTGTCTGACTTATCTTTATTCAGTAAGACTAGATTTTAAAGCGTCTTTTTAATATTTCAAGTTTTAATTAAATATATTTTCTATAATTTTTTATATACTAACTTACAAGAAAGAGACGAGATGATATTTAGTTTTTAAGAAAGTTTTTGCCATAAACTCAACTGACTGGCCTCTTTTTTTATTTCTTATGAGTCTTTTCATACCTTAGAACAAAAGACCCTCTGTCTTCTCATAAAAGCTGTAACCTTTCAACTTAAGGGAGGTCAAAATAATTTTATAAGAACCCAAATTAAAAAGCATTTCCTTTAATTTTTTCAAAATATAAAATTACTATGTTTTTCAGATTTCTACAATAACCTGGAAATGTTAAATTTACTTTCTCAATATATGTATTTTTTTTATCAGTCAGAACAAACAGTTTAATGGATATAGTCACTTTTTATTGTTTCTAATGAAAACATTTTTAGCATAGGCTAAATAAAACAAGTAAAAATAACCTAACTAAAAATTCAGACAAACATTTCACGATAAATTACAGAAAAAAACCCTCAAAAGGATAAAATAAATTTATTTAGACAGTCTGTAGCTGTGATGTGACGTGATAGGTGTTTGAGAGTCTGAGTAGAAACTCAGTAGATTGACTCCAGTGGGCATTAGAGTGAAACTGTGTATTTTTTTTTTTCTTTTCATCACAAAGAAAAGTTGCTCACACTGATGAACACAGAGATGCTTAAAGTGCTTGTATGGATAACAGAGAGGGCGACTCTCAGTCATCAGTATATTCAGATTTCTCCTTTCCTCTCAACTCAAACAGATTAATAAGAGGTTCATTTTCTCAGCTTCATATTCAACAAATTACCTTTGACAAACTGGCCTCTAACTGGAAGATTTGTGTGTAAGACAACAGTTCCACTGTTTTTAACATTGTTTTATACATTACCCATCTTAGACATACAAAAAATAAAAATGAAAAAAAAAAACCAAACAAACAAACAAACAAAGAAAATCCTTTATTTGTAAAGAATAACCAGGAAAAAAGGATGTAAAGAATTGTCTCAAAAATAAATACACTACTTTAAGATATAAATTAAGAAGTTATTATTATAATCTATATTCATATAGACTAAAGTTGGAAAAAGTGTTATATACTCTGCGTATGAAGCCAGGATCATTCTGGTCTTCCAGCCCCTCCTCAACAATCATAATCTATTTGTCCACTCAGCAATCTGTCTCAGAATTAGCAGTAGCTTTTTGAAAATCAACTGTGTATGAAAAAGCACTTTCATGCCCACATTAATGCCCCTAATCACTTTCAGAACAAAATGGTTATTTATTTATTTTTTATTTTTTCATTACTTACTTTCTTTGAGATTAATACTTTGCTTTTAATCCTCCCACAGATTTCGGGTCAAAGTGACTCAAAGTTACAAAGGTTTCTCTACTTCTCCTCATTTCTATATCTTTTGAGGTCTTCAGGAGGGCTAAAAAAATTATCTTCAAGATCTCTTACAGTAAATGCCAAATGCTTATTAATACCCTAATGTTATATAATTATTTAAAAAATTGTAACAATGTATCAATCACTGCAACTGCATTTTCTCTGTTTAAAATAAAGTGAGAAAAAAACTTTATTCAGTCAAGTTTAAAATTCAAACTTGATATTTCAGTTGGTGCTTAGTGGTATCAGGCAATTGTTTAACCCTTCTTTTTGTTTGTTTTTAAAGTTAAAAATACCAACGGACTTGAGAATGAAACAAACTCATATTGACAGAGATATTTTCCTGATGAATGATGGTTTTATTTCGTAATCTGTAATCTATACACACAATCTTTATACTTTTCACTCTTAGTGTTGTTCATTGAATGTATGGGGAAAAAAACATGATGTTTTGATGGTGAACACTGATTTGATTGTTACCTGTTTTGCACCACAGCTCAATGTATATATTCACTAGAGGGACCAGTCTCTTTACAGGGTTTTTCCACGTCTCAGTGCTTTAACATGTGTTGCATAGCTTAATGCCTGCTGCTGTTTTATTCATTTACCTGTCTCATATGTCAGTGCCTGAATAGAGGAGTTTATTGAGATAAGTTTACATCAGGAATCTTTAGACAGAGACAATTTTACAGTTTGTTGTAAACATTTGAATCTGAGTTTTTATTAAGTGCACAGTTAAGAAAAACAAACTTATGGATGTAGAAGTTGCTTTTGGGCTTTGTGCAAGATGTTCATAGCTGTGCACACAGGTAGGGATGCCGAGTGTCTTCGAGAGGCATCATGGGACGTTTTGGTATAATTTGAGGTGTACGTGTCTGAGTGGGTGTGTGTGTAAGTGTTATCTGAAGGGAAGACATTGCTGTTCCACTAATAAGAAGCCAGTCTGACAGGAGTCTGACAACCTCCTGACAGACAACAATCCAGCTTTGTGCTAAGTTACTAGAATATTTCTGGCATCTCTTGCTTAAGATTAACTCCTGCGATACAGAGGCTAAACAGTGCATCAATTTAGATTCTGAGATTTCTCTTTCCCTTCAAATAAAACCAATATCTCGCTACTTAAAAAAAAGAAACAAGAGTCACACAGTAGTTGTAAATTTCTTTTATTCAGTTGCTAATGTCAGGCACATTGACAGAATGCATGAATGCTTACCTTTTGGAGCATGTGTAAGTTATGTAACAGCTGATTATATTGCTAGCCAGAAACCCAGCAGACAATGTAGCTGTAGAACTGAACCACACAGAAATCTACATTGTATGCCAGGTTCAGGACAAAACAAAAGTCTTCCCCAAAATGTTTTTCAAACACTCAAAAATACATTTGATTATTTGGTGAAATCATTCATCAAAACTGCACTCATTCTGTGAATGCTGATTCAGCATTCTCCATATTGTTTTCTTGTTTGTTATTTTTCCATCTATTTTTTGTACTCTTACTACTTTTGCACATTTTGTGATATTTTAGCCATTCACATATAAAACATTCAGTTCATTCGACAGAAGGGTGCTATGACATTTGGTTCATGTAACTTTCATACTTTTTAAAATATTTAACTTTAATTACATATATTTTCCCCCCACAGAAATAAATTAAAATGCCTTCAGAATATGTTCAAAAACATTGTTTTATTTGAAATCTGTTTCAAAATACATGCTCTGTTTTTGTCATCTAATACTTTTAAGTCTTGTTGTTACATTAGTGTTTTTAGCTAGCCTTTTAGTGTTTTTAGCTAGCCTTGGTTTTTTTGCCATTTGTAGTTAGCATCTTGGTAATTTTGGGTTTTGGTAGTGTTTTGATTTTTTGTTTTGTTTTGTTTCTTTTATCTAATTTTTTCTTTTTTAGCTTGGACGAGCCAGTTTCTGCTTTCTCAGCTTCTTCTTCAGCCCTCGGCATTCACATTGCATTTTTGCAAAAAATAGTTTTTTAATTTATATTTTAGTTGTTCAAACTGATGATATTTATTAAAAAGAAATTTAAGGAGTGGCAATTCAAAACTTTGAAAACTGATACAGGATATTCATAAGAGCAAGATTTGCAGGAAAAAAATAACCCCAACAAGGGCCCCTTGTGGAGTTTTAACACAGAGAACATCCTGTGTATGTGGTCACAGAATGGAAGCCCCTGATATCGCAACCAATGATGGGATTGGAATGTAACACCAGCCAATGGAGTAAGAACGAGCACCCTTGACTGGGAAGTAAGCAAAGCCGTCAGAGACCCAGTAGCCAGATGTAGCTGCTGATTGCCACACAGGATCTACACTGCCTACTGAGCAACTGACAGCCCCCAAAGAGCCGTGAAGCACTGAGCATTCAGCCACATCTGTCATGGAAGACATTGCACCTCTGTTTACATGATCTGAGGAAAAAAAACAAAAGTTTCTGTTATAAACAGACACCAAAGGCAAAAAAGAAGGAATATGTTGTTCAGTGAGGGGAGAATCATGAGAATTTGGCAAGGATGAACACTAGATGATGCAGATGGGACAGGAGAGTGTGGTCGTTGCAGCAAAATGAAGGGACAAGATCAAGCAGAACGAAGAAGAGCCTGAGGGAGGGGAAGGATATGGGAGATTATCTGCTGACGAACATCTCCAAGCCTGGCATTATCAGTCACAAATTCCTGTCATTCTTTCCCATTAGGCCTGAGGCATGACAAGCAGAGGCCACACCATGCCGGCTCCAACACTAAGCCTGACACATAATGGAAGCGCTAAGTCACTCCTAATAAACTAGATATAGGGGATGAAAAGGAGAGGAGACAGAAAAGGTATTCAGCATGGCTGTCAATTTTCTGTCTCTGCATACCTATAGCCCCATGACCTTATGGATCAAACTTACTAGAACCAGCTGATGGTCACTTGACTCCAATTCTAGTTATTAAGGACAATGTGCCGGGCTCTGTCTCCATTATACCCATTTCTTCCTTCTCTCTCCTCACATTTCCAACTTTCTGTGACCATTCATGCTCCTTATATCAGTTTTCGTTGTTACTACACAGCAGAAAACGCTGGGGACATAGAAGGGAAGGGAGCTTTAGGTTGTCTTACACTGGTTAGGGTTGTATCACTTGTCTTTTTTCACTTCACAGCAGAAATATCTGTAAATTATGTCTGCTCCCCCACTGAATCTTTGTACTGTGGGATTTGAAGGGGTGTAAAAGGATGTGGCCTGCAGCACTGTTCTTTGCTGGAGAGACTACAATTTTCTAAATACAAAAAAGTGAGGAGGGAGAAAGTGGTGAAGATAAAAAAAAATGGTTACCTTTCTTGGAAATAGCTGTGGATCACATGGATGCACAGTTGTATTTCAGGAAAAGTCATTGCAGAGGTGGCTACCCTGCAAAGAGGAAAGGAAAACTTAAGACTGTACTCACTGCAGCTATACTGGATCACAAATCAGTGCAGTTATACAAACGGTTTTGTGCAAAAGTTAAGAACAGCTGCATGTTAATGTGTTGTAGAAGCAGGTCCAGACCGGTGAATATGTTCACAGGGCTGGAGATAAGAGGATCAGGTTATTAAGCTGACTTTTTTCCATACTTTGGTAGTGTTGTCCCCGTCATGTGGCAGATAGGGCAAATGTACATAAACCAATCTGTTTTATTTTTCCACTCAAGCAAAGCTACTGATGTGTTAGACCAGTGGTCTACAATTAAAATTCAGTGAGGTCCACCTGAATAAATTTTCTCTAGCAAAGGTCCAGAATATACTGTATATATTTAACCACTCTTTTAGGGATAGCCATGCTAGTTTTCTTTTTAGGCCTGTACCTCACCGTGGACTGGTATCTTCTCTTTGCAGAGAGAACTGCTGGTCAGACATGGGAATTACCACAAATGCTAGAAAGATTGTGCTGCCTAAAATGAATTACTGTAATTGTGGGAAAAGCTGCACTGCCATAATAAATAAATATTAATTGTAGAAAATTTGTGTTATGTAAAATAAATTACCATTATTGTGGGAAAAGCTGCACTGCCTAAAATAAATTACTTTAAATTTGGGAAAATGTATTTAAGTAAATACTAATACTTATACAAAATGTAAAAATTAATTATTTAGCAAAAAATCGGGGTCCAGATAGGGCTTTATTTGGGGACTTCTATGTTAGACAAATTCTGAGCTTAGCATGACAAGAGAACTGAAAGTGACTCAAATGTAAGTTGGGTAAACGACACAGCAATAGCTTTCAGAATTTTACAAGCATGTGTAGCAGGTGGGGATCTGTGCAGTGGTACAGTTTGTTGGAATGATCAATTTTGGTCACCAGAACCACAAAGGAAGTGTGTGCCTGTAAGCCCCACTTGGGATAAGAGCAACGACTGAGCAGTATATACTGGAAGAAAATGGTGCACTCGTTGAGAAATAGGTGAGCTCTGGGATGGATGAGGAGGGGTGAGGCCAGGGGTGCCATTCCCTTTCTACTTGAGCTTGGTACTTCTATTCCTAGAGTGTGGTCTATGGCAGTTGATGTGGATTTCCTCTTTAGCTGCCTAGAAGATGACTGGGCCTGACCACATCCACATTCACACACACACACACTCACACACACTAAGGAAGCACATTCACAAAGTGACAACTGTGCACTCTTATGCAGCACATACACATTTTAGGGAGGCAAAGAGGAACTGAACCATTACTCTGCTTTAGTCTTAAAGTATGTGTGTGTTTGAGGAAACACAATAAGTTGCACTTCTGCTGTGAGTTACATTGGTTTATTGGTTGTGCGCATGAACTGTTTGTTGCTTAAGTATGTGTGGGCATGCATGTGTGGGTGGGTGTGTAGGATGTGTGAGCTGGGTGTGGATGCATTCCCTTTCCCTCCACATCTGAATGTGTGTGCAGTCTCTTCAACACTCCATCTTTGGATTCCTGCTGCAGCAGCTCAGGGCTTCATATCTATGGCCTTTCTCCTCAAAAATCTTCCATTGTATAATGTTCTAAGCAATTGTGGATTCGACAACAAGTCAAAAATGATTTGGTTTTAAGCCAGTATCTCACTTAACTACAACTATTGGCAACTAGTTGGTAATTGGTATTCTTATGGTGGTCTCCAAAATGTTTCAAAATGTTTGTGAGGGTTCTCAGTTTCCTTGTGGGAGTTGCAGAGGTGTGCAGTCTTGTGCAGCAAACCTTCTCTTAACTAGTCACAATTGTTACAGGTGTCTTAAAATCATCTTAATTTTGCCGAAAGTGTCTTCAGCCTGGTCTCAAGAGAGCAAGAGCTGTATTTTGACACCTGCATGGGGGCTCTCCTCCGACAGAAAACATGTCCAGGTCTAAAAATCACAAGCTCTTTTCTTCACTTTCTGTGCTAGCCAGTGTCTGTTTGTAGAAACTCTTTCAGGAAAAAAAAAAAAAGAATTATCAGTCAAGATCTGTCTATTTTCGTCAAAAATAGGCCCAAATTATTTTCAGTGGGGTCATAAAATAAAAAATCAGACACTCCACCAATCAGGAATGTTTCTGAAAGGCAAGATGTGGCGATCACCAGCATCATTTCACACAACTATCAGCTGCACAGGTTCTCACAGAACCAAGACTGAGTCTAATCGGTACTGATTTGCAAGTAAAACCTTCCAACCAAAAAGTGGGAGCCAACAACTCAGATTTTGTGGAAACAGATTATGGAAGCTAAGTGTTTGCAGCTACCACTGTTTGCTATTCAAAGTCATACACTGTTCCAGGACATTCCTCTGCGATCCGGTAAACGGCCCTCTGCCTAAGAGACTTTTAAAGTCACATCACTCCTCATACAGGCTTTACATGTCAAGCACTTTCAAATGATTCCCTTGGGTGATGCTGGATGTTTTTTAGCCAGTTTGCATACTGACTTCAGACTTAAAGACTAGAGAGCCAAAGATCTTCTCCAGAGGGAGCCCCAGCTTCACACATCCAATCTGTACACCGGAGGACAGGGATGTCTACAAACTCTTCCAGGAGGCTGGACTGATGGGAAAGAGCTGGCGAGACGACCAAGAAAAGCTAACTCCCTCAAGTTGTTTTATAAAGGCCTGGCAAATGTGCAGAGAGAAAAAAGGAGGTGCAGTAAAAGAGGGGGAAAATCAGAAAAGGGTTAGAAGGATGAAAAGTGTCCTTTTCTCCAAAGTCAGCATAAGGGCACTTTGCCTTTATTGGGTCACAGGGTTTATGGAGAACTTGGACTGCACCCGGACAAACACAGCCATAAATCTGCTTCATTAGTCCCAACACAGAGCGGCAAAGAGGTTAGAATGTTATAATATAAGCTCTGTTTGAGAACGCTACAACCTGACGATTAATATCTTAACTACCTCCACCCTTAAGTCCAACACACTCATTGATAAAAAAAAAGGTCAGAGATGAGATAAACCAGTAGTGGTTTGGAAGATTTTAGTAGTTGACAAAGTGGTTGAGTATACTATTAGGAACTTGAAACTTGATTTAGTAATCCAGCTGATTATTTGAGATCTGATTTTTCTTGCTTTAGTGTTTGACACAACTTGTGCAATAGTTACACGTCTTCCCACTACTACTTCGAATTATCAGCCAGGCTGAGTCATTGTGTTAACTGATTACCTTTGGAAAACAAAAGGAACACCTTAAAAACGCAGCCCTGCCGGCCTTGCCCATTGATCCTGGTTTTCCATGACGTGCATCAGTCTCTACTCCCTCTTCTCACACACACTCAAGTAAATGCACGCATGTGCATACACACACACACAAGCGCGCACACACATTGCCACTTATTGGAATTCAGAGTGGGGCCCAGGTCGGGGAAGCTCTGCCCATATATGAGCAAAGGAGGAAATAGACCAGGTGTGTGTGGTTTGTACACCGTTAGAACGAGTGTTCTGGAGAGCACACACACACACAAAAAAACGCTCACATAACAGCATACAAGTCACACACACAAATGTTATAGTGGACTTCTTATGTTGGTCAGACATTAGCACTGTGACGTTAAAGTTATACTACTAAGCCTTAAACTTTACAATTTGCCCTTGAATGACCGGCATGTTGTATAAACAAAGACGAGACATTCTGCTGTATGTACTCATGTATTTAAGTTGTATGGCTGACAGATAAATGTTCTCAGTGTATAAAACAGGAAGGGCTGAATGAATAAGTGAGTAATTAGGTCAGCTAGGACTTTGAGTAGTCAACAAGACAAGAAAACCATAAAAAAACAACAAATGCATTTAACATTTGTGTGATTACACACCTAGATGGATTTATTGTAAAGGTGCAGCTGCAACACTTTGGTTTGTCAGGACACACCTGTCTAACTGTGCCAAAACTGTCTAATAGTATACATGCCTGATGAGAAAATAAAAAAAAAAAATGTATTCTTTATTATATTATTGGAACATGTTCATTCAGGTAAGAAATATCAGCATTAGATTCATTTTAGAATTAGGTAAAACAAAAGCTATATATAATATGTGCCCCTTAACATCAAAAATGAATAACTACTTTAGGAAACGATCAACAGTAAAGACTAAACTTGTTTTTATTTTTGTTTTAGAGACAAACATTATACTGAATAAATTTAAGGCAAAAAAGCTGTGATTAATGGTGTATTTAACTTCTGCAAACTACTCTGGATTTATCATGAAGTAAAATGGGCATGTGTGTATGTCTGGAAAAGAAAAAAACTTGAACGCACTACAGAAATAACATCAAACTCCTTGGCTACGATGTGCAACCTCTGCCTGCACAAGAAAACATAGAAAGACAAAAGATGTTCTTGAATGCCGATTGTCTAATTGATGTATAAGGACCCTGAACTGCAAACATTTTCAACATTTTATGATTAAATATTTAATAATGTTCTCTATTTTTAAGTCAGACACATACTGTAATTACAAGAAATGGACATGTCACACTATGACAGGCTTGAGACAGTTTGAGACACCCACAACAATTCTGTAACTATTTTAGGAGAAAAATTTGTAGCTCAAATTTTTTGAACATGTTCAAAATTCTAGTAATGAGACTGCAAGCCTCTGTGATTAACGTGAAAAAACTGAGAACCCCTACAAATGTTGTGAGACATTTGGATATTCTCCTTCAAATGCCATTTGCATACTAGTCACCAGCGGTTGCAGCTCAATGAAATACCAGTTTTAGCTCTACTTCAGCAGGCACTTTTATTGAAAAAATGTGATGTAATTTACTTAATTACATCGACTCACTGTGTACATAGACCATCTTAGTGCTGTCTTAGGTTTAGGCTGTTGTCTAGTTTAAATAAGTTAAAGTGTTAGCCAACTTCTTTTAAACATAGATTTCAAAATTCACTTCAGTGAATTTTGCCCTGGAAGTTGTACAAGCACAGTTGTCTTGTTGAATTGCTTCCTGCCAAGTAAAACAAGGCAGGGTTTACTTTGCAGAGCGATAAAACGAAAAGGGCAGATTCTATGCTAATCTCCAGCAGGGAATTTAATCTGCTTCATCAAGATACCTGCAATGCATCTCACCGCCAATCAACCCACTATCGTGCTCACACCGGAAACACTGCTCAGATAAGCATGGATCCTTGTGCTTGGACGTGACAATTCCTTATCACCACTCCTCACTCTTTTTTGTTGCTCTCTCTCTCTCTCTCTCTCTCTCTCTCTCTCTCTCTCTCTCTCTTCCTTTCTATCACACCTCCTGGAACCATAACCTATAGAGTCTGGCCTTGGTGGAGGCCCCCGAGGCAACTCCCGGGAAGAAAAACAGGACTGTAATCATCTTTGGTGGAGCTCAAGGAGTGGCTGTCATTGTGTTGCAGTAAAAGAAAGAGACCGAACAGGGTGTGCACGCATGTGTGGCCATAGGCTGAGCTGCTGGCAGGCGCTCACATTGTTATGGAAGTTCTGGTTGCTTTATGACCAAATACACATGCATGCATGTATGCACACACACACACACACTGTTTCCTCAAATAAGCGACTTCAGAAGTCTTAGTCAGATAGAGTGGGAGATAAAATGAAGGACAACAGCTGGGCAGGCAGCCACCTCTTTTAAAGACCTACACACATAAACCACTGCTCAGCTTGTGACTAAGCCTGTCTCAGGCAAACATATCATTCAGAACCACTTACTCTGATTCACAGAACTAAAAAACACACACAAACACCTACTGACTTCCAACGGGGTGTTGACAGATCTAAACGCTCATCGGTTGTAACTCCAAGCGCAGCCAATTGCCTCAGCCATCTGCAGTGTCCATTCATAAAGAAGTAACACGGCACTGTCCATGCTCTATGACACTGTGTCCCCACCCACCCGCGTGCTCAGTTCATTCATGGCCTCTGCTGCTAAGCAGACAGAGTGGACGGTGCTATCTATGTCAAAGGAAAAGGGGGAGGACTGACAGGCAGAGAGAGGAAGTAGTGCCTCTGTATAAAAAAAAAGAGCGTATTAACCACAAAAAGTATTTTAATCACTTTGTATTGAAGGTTGATGATAAACGTACATAACCATGAGGTGACGCTACCATTGACCATTCAGACTTCAGGCAGAAGGTTATCATACAGCAACTTCAAAACTGCAAGCTACTCACACACAAGTCAGAGCACATAATGGCATTTCCTTTATTTGACACAGCTTCAGTCTCTGTCAGCGTTTGGTGACCAGCATCGAGAGGATCTACCAGAACCTGGGAGCAGTTTCTCAAACCTTAACTTCAAAAATACAACAACTATCTACAGCAGTAGCTGAACTTTCTGGGAGTCATCTCCCCCCCTCCCCTCCTTTTCAACTTTTTTTTTTTTGTTATTCACTTACCCGTCTAGGTGAGTTTCCTTCAAGTGTTGACTCTGGAATGAGGGGAACCCCCCCCCCCCGCCACCCCCACTGCCCTCCTCTCTTCCTCCTCCTCCTCCTCCTCATGTAATGTCTTCCTCTCTGTTGTCTCTCCTCTGCTCTGTCTCCGCTTCAACGAAAGAATTCCGGCTTCCTTTCACTTTAACTTCTCTTAAAGTGACTTCTCTTAAGTTCTCTCACGGTCCAGCTGTGAGAGAAGAAGGAGCAAGGACGCTTTTGGGTAAGAACTTCTCACCCATGTCACTGTCCACGACTGTGACGGCAAGTTGCGCAGAACTCTCTGAGACTCCCTACAAGATTTCATCCTCATCTCTTTTCTCTCCTTTCCTCCTCCCGTTGCATTCTTCTGAGTGTAATCAGTAACAGGCTTAAAGTGACAGCAGCAGAAGCAGCAGTGCTACATAACCGGCTCTCACTTTCTATCTCTGACACACGAACACACAGTTTTTACACACACACACCCAGACAGAATGTGAGGCTCCCTCTGGGCTAAAGGTGCTTTCCCAAAGCTCTGGAGACACCACAGCCGTTAAACTCCCTACAAGCCCCAATTCAAAGTTGCGCTATCACAAGTTTCACAGCAGTCTCCCTCTCCTCTTTCTCTTCCTCTCACTCGTCACCCTCCCTTTTCTCTCCACCAACCCCCACCCACCCACTCCCTGACTGACACTGTCCGGCCCTCAGACACACTCACAGGTCCGACAAGAGCTCTCTCTTATAGCCTGGCTGTTAGAGGGGGCTGAGCCTACAGCGGCGGAGGGCAGTGTCCTCTTACACAGCTCTCAATTGAGGTTAGAGAGAGGACATCCATTGAGAAAAAAAGAGAAGAGGAAGGGAGGAAGAGTGGGAGAGGGGGAAGGAGAGAAGTGTGTGTGTGTTGTCTAAAAGAAGGAAACTCCCCTGCTAGGGACTCAGGGCATCTGTGGAAAGGTTGAACCATCTCTAAAAGAAGAATTAAAGGCCTAGCATCACTTGGAGGAATGCTTACCACTCACCACCTTTCATGCCAGAGTTTAAAACTAAAGCACTGACTGATCTCCTGGGAACGTTAGAGATTTTTTAATGTTGATTGGGGAAAAGTTACATGTTTACAGGATAATGATGTGCCCTTGTTTCCGCTGTAGTTTCCATGCCAGGTCACTAGCTACTATTGTGATTTTTGTATTTCAGCGACGCATGCTTGGGTATGGACACTTCAGTCTCTCCAGCATGAAAACAGTTACTGTACATCCAAAAAGGTGAATTTTTGTACATTTGTTTGGACAGTGAGGTTGAGTTGCTGCTACATATTGAAAAGGGAGAGTAGCCCAAACAGTACTCCGCTACCCGCCATTGTTACTGTTGTGATCTACACACACAAGCCCAGAAAAAAAGTTGATTGCAGTTGTACGGTGCATTTCCAAAACCTTCCAGTCTGAAACCTGGGTGACAGAGAATCTGATAACTGTTGTTAGGTATATAAACGGCTAAATCACAGCAAATAAGTTTTGGTTGCACTTGGAAACAGCATTGTGTAAACAAGACCTATATGTTGTCGCTGCTTTGGTCAAACCATGAAGGTAATGTTAGGCACAATCTAATGTGATATTGTGAGATGTCTTGCTCAAAGTCCATGTTGTGAATTACACTCAGCTATTGTCACATTAAAATTAGCTCAATATCTAATCAATTTTTGTGTTAGCTGATGTCAATTAGCTGTGGCAGCTATTCTAAATTAAATTTATTTTAAAAGTTAATCAGTTGTAGATGTACTTCAAATGATTACTTTCTAAAAGTTTCATTTGAATCTGTCCAGTTGTTCATGATATGTTTTACAGACAAACAGGATAGACACAAACAGTAAATGCTAAAACTTTAAGCAAAGATCTAGCTCAATGAGTAGTGCTTGAAGTATAAATGACTCTCAGCTACTACCACACCAAATCTAAGTATATATCTGTGAAACTGACTAAGTTATAGCAATTTTGTACGTTTTTTAAATATAGTTGTCTATGGTGGCCATCTTAATTTGGGTTGCTCCAAAAATTAATCAGTTGTAGGTTCATAAGATATTCTGACCATAGAGACAGACAGATCTGACTCCAAATAGTTTATGGCAAAGCTTCAAACAAAGCTTTTGTGCAATCTATTACTGCTCAGAATATTTGTTGAGGATTTGTCTCAGTTACTACCACACCAACTTTCAGGTCAATATCTGTAAAATTAGCTGAATTATAGCCATTTTTAGCCATAAAAAGGAAACACTGGGCTCTTTATGATATTCACCCTCTGTCATAAACAGATGGTTAGTGTGCATCATGTGTCAGCTGCTTCATAGATTACATAGAAACCACAGAAAGAAAGTACCAGAGTTTGCAGGACTGAAGGGAGTCAGAAGCCTTATGATGACTACAGATTGTTCAGAGAAAGTACCTGAGTTCTGATGCTTGACCTCAATTTGCCCCTGGTTCTCCACCCTAGTATCCATCCCGGTTCTCACCTACATCCTGCCATTTTGCCCCAGTTCTATTCTTCACTGAGTCAGCCAGCCACACCTACAAGGGGGCCCACCCTGCCCTGCCTCTTCCACCCTCCTCCCCACTGGTGCATTTGCAGCCTAGCTGGGCCGGGGTGTTCAATGGGAGTCTTGAATTTAAGGAATCACATAGTTGGCGTGTTACTCACCAGAGGCCATGTGACTCATCACAGACCATGCTTCACGCTCCTGTTACACATATTGTGGGCCGCAAACACAAAGTCACACACAAGTGTTTAAGTGATTCCTGCTATTGTCAGGCTCCATTCAGAACTATTTAAATAACCCAAGTGAGTCATGGAGCAAGTTAAGTTGAGCAATATTTGACCTACATGCACACGTTTCTACTCTGCACTGCCTCCCCTCAGTGCAATCACTGATGTCAAACGTTTCATAAATATAGCAACGTAATAAAAGTCTTTTTGGAAGTCAGAGGGTTGAGTCTTGCTTCTCAGACTGGTTCATTCAGGTGTATTCATTTCTGAGGTAAATTTTGTAACTTAAAACAACAATCCTAGTTTTATTCCACAATATTAGGATCTTGTGTTTGAAGCTTAAACAATTGTTTCTTTCTATTTAGAATCTTCCCCCACCAAAGATGAAAGGGTCCTAATGTTTTTTTTTGCGCTAATAGATTGTTCAAAATTATTCTTAAAAATTTTGCCATTAACTGTTTAGAATCATGTTTTTGTCTGTTTAATACTTCAATTATTAAACAAGTTTTAATAAAACTTTTAGGAAACAATCAGAAGAAGTACCTCAACAACTGATTACTATTTGGAGCTAATCCAATTCAAGATGGCCACCAGAGCCAACTGACAATGGAAAACACAAAAAGACTTAAATATTCAGTAAGTTTTACAGATATTGAGCTAAATTTGGGCGTGGTCATAGCTGACAGTTATTCACAACCCATAGTTCAAGAGCTAACAGACAGATTACAGTATTGCATAACATTGCTTAAATTGTTATTTTCAAGGTTTGACCAAAGTGGCTATAACTGTCATTTCTCAATATGAGACTATCTTACTTCAAAGGTGTTTGGAGATATGCATTTTTTCAAGTATTACTGAGCCTTTAATTCAGCTTGTTTTTAACAACCGATATGTCATTAGGAGTTAAAGATGAACTGAAAAGTGTTTTGAAGCCAACATCAGTTGAAATAATATCATAAAACATGCTTCTAGTAAAATAAATAAATAAATAAAATAAATTGTTCTATGTTTTTTTAATACCGAACACCGAAAAAAACCACTTGGGTGTTTTCATTACTTTCTGTGACCCCCCACCCAATGTGTGATGTCCACAGAGCCACTGAGGTTTACGAGCACTCAGTAATTCATCAGTGAGTTGTTGAATACCGGTACAACATGGTTCAGTAAGTTGGAATTAATTGTTGAATCAGCCAGAAAACACCACTGGAGTTTAATTTTTTTGCTTCCCGAATAATAAAAACCTTTCTCAGATTTGGATCCATAAGCTCCGATGTGGGAATTACTTTCAGAACTCTGGTTCGGACCACTTCAAAGAGGAGTACCGCTCCGACCCTCGTTAATGGGGTGAACTGGCTTCACGCTAAAAAAAACAAGACCATTTGCCAACTATTTTAATTGTTAAAAGAGAGGCAAATGGAGAGAAGGACATCACCACAGAGGAGACGAGAAACAGGAAGTTTTACTTCAAATGTGACGCTGTGAACGCACTCTGTCATAAAGGTATAAGCTGCTTACAGACCGACAGCCTGAGATCAGTTTGTGATTCAGAGCAGTTTGTTATTGATGAAAAATAGACAATTCATGTGTGGTTAAACAAATGTCATAGTCTGAAACTGCTGTTGATAAGTTTACTCTGGTGTGAGAGTTTATAAACGCTACTCTGAGGCACGCTCATGTTGTTTACAAGTTAGCATCAAGTTAGCATCCAGTTTATCCGCTTTATGTTGATTTGCAGTGTTGTGTGCTGATGTCATGACAATGATCTGGTGGTAATCGGTTCTATGAGCATTGTTTTGTCAGCCATGATGGTCCTGGTGATCATCAAAATCTGAATCTAAAGAGTTTTCATCTGATTCCAGAGATCCAGCCGTTGGTTCAGGTTCATACTGGTATGGTTGTATATCCATTACTCCTGCAAAGTCTTACGGCATTTCTTCATATTCAGAAAAGGTTTCTTCTTCCAGTTCCACTAGTAAACAACCCGACAGCAGCGGCTTTCTTGGCCGGCTGAAGCACAATGCCCGTCATGAACCCAGGACGGCAACTCCTCCCTAAAAATCACCCACTTTGGAAATGATTGACTTAAACACTAAAAACAATTTATTTAAATTTTAGGTCAGAAAAATGGGTCACTGGAATGTTGCGCGGATGTGTTTGACTGAATAACATTCATGAAATGTCAATTTTTTGTGATTTCATTGATTTCAGTTCACCTTTAAAGAAAAAAAAGTACAGTAGATTCTCAGCAGACATTCTTAGGAATTCAAAATTCCATCATGTCATTTGTGGTTGTAGTTTTCTTATTTTTTTTACTTGTCCCAAATCATATTTCTAACTTTGATAATAGTTTAATAATATCTACGTTCACGAGATGACTGTGGATCTCATCAGCTTTACCATCAAAAGTATAAATCCATAAAACAGTATTTGGCATAAATACACATAGAGTGTGCGGGTGTGAGTGAATCACAGAAAGTGAATGGGTTTGACTGGGTGTCGCTGAACCACAGCAGCATGTTTTATGACTCAGGGCTGCAGAGGGTTACAGATTCCAGACCAGCCAACAAATGGCGGCATTAACCTGCAGGAGTCAAAGATCCGATGGGTACACTCCCTCCTCCTATTTGTTTTTGTGGATATTGAAGCTCCTAGCAATAATTGCTATATGAATAAACATAAGATGTCTAAATTAAATAAACTAAATAAATCAGAATTAAAAATATCTTTAAAATGGAACCTTTGTGATATTGATACAGTTCATGGTGATATTAGGTATTTTAGGTAACCCTAATTATGAATATTTACGTAGTAACTTTTAATTAGTCAAAACTTAGATTTTTATCATCCAAACTGTAAAAAATAAAATTAAGGATGTCCTTTTTGCTTTGTTTTGTCTAAATATGATGAAAAAAAAATAAAGGGGAAAAAAATCAAGGCATTCTCGTTTTAAACAATTTTTAATGGGGTGGTCAAATATTTTTTTTTAAAAAGTAAAAAAATTTACATGATTTACAAATTCAGATATATTTAAATATATTTCATAGTTATTGTGCTATATTTTTTTACAGAAAATTAGAGCTGCTCTGACCAATAATAATTATGATTTTGATTTTAAACATTTTAAAATGTAAAGCCGCACAAAAATGTAACAGAGTATGACTGTGGGCACAAAATGAAAAGCGCCTGCTTGCTTTCTCTGGGTGGATACAAGGGCGGAGATGTGTTTCAACACACACGCATGAGATGGGTGGGGGCCTTTCCTTCATGTTGTCTCACACACACACACACACACACACACACTCACACAATGGAGACTGCGATGAAAAGGAAGCTGGGGATTCCTGAGATTCCTGTGGACAAAAAGGTGTGAACTCAGGCAGCTTGGGAATTCTGCCAGGTTAGCTTGAGAGAGGCAGTTTAATGGCTGACCAGAGTCACCAGTGACACACACAGATGAAAGAGATAAAGTCAAAGAATTCAAACAGCAGGAGAGAGTTGAGTACAACGGGGAGAGCAGGAGACATGACTGAAATGCCAAAGTGAGACAGAGCAGGCTTTATTCTTTAGGCGTAAATATCAAAGATACTCATCTGCCATATAGACATGAAACTGAGGCTACGTTTACACGTGACCGATCTCCTGGAAATGTTCGAGATTTTCTAATGTTGATTGGGAAACAGTTGCACGTTTACACAGTAATCCTATTCCTGTTAAATCCACAGTAGTTTTCATGGCAGGACAGTAGCTGGTGCTGACACGCACATGACTGCAAACACCAGTCACTAACCCTGAAAGCAGTTATATCCAAACTGGTGAATACACAGACGTTTGATTGGCCCAACAGCGATGTTGGGTTGCTGCTACATGTTGAAAAGGGTGAGTAGCACAAATAGCACTTTGGTATCTACCATACTGTTGATCTACTTGTGCATGCACAGAGCAACTATTGACTGCAGCTATCTGTGGTGAGCATGTACAATTTCACACATTCCTTTTTAAATGCACCAGGAAGTATCCGAAAAGTTCCTGGATTCCAAAGGTTTCAGTCATAGAATCTGATCGTTGTTGTGGCGTACACAAACAACCAAAGCGCCAAAGAAATGTCCTGGCTTCACTGACTAACATTGTTGTGTCACCTGTATCAGAAAGTGCTTAAAGTGTCCATGACTTGTCTGTGTTTAAAACTGTTGTCAGCCACCTATTATCTGAGCTGCCCTGGTTATCTTAGATCTACCTGAGTGAAAGAATGGGCACTGGGAAGTGGAGAAGGGGTGCAGAAATAAGCACAGTTTCCACAGTAGGTTTCCATACTATAGTTGAATAAAGTGTTGAAACATCACAAGTCAAATTTAATTCATCTCAACAGGAGGAAGCATTTCAAAAATATCTCTAAATGTAAATAAAAAAATAAACGACACTAATAATCAAAAAAAAAAGTTGTATGAGTGTGTTAAAAAAGGGTGTTCAGAACTCCTGGGTGTTTTAGTGAATGTACTTATTTTCCACAAGCTCTAAATGCAAACAAACATTAAAGGAAGCTTGTGGGATTTACACTGTAAAACACAAATTTTAATGCAAAATCTGACACAAATTTCAGCACATTTAGGTCTTAAAATCTGCCTTCAGTGAATTCTTAGAAAAACAAGTTCAAAAGTTGTCATCAGAACAAAATGTTGTGCAATACGTTTCCAAAAATAGCCTAACACAATTTCACAAAGTCCAGAAAATGAAAACAAACAAAAAAAACTCAATTAAAATCAAGTTTCCTTTGATTAGGATAGAACCAAAACTTTCTTAGAAAGCACCAGATCATTTAAATTCAAACAAAATTTCTTCATGTTGAATTTCTGATTATTACTCGTAATTTAAGTTTAAGTTTTAGGTTTCAATTTGCAACACACTTACAAACCCACAGAGAAAAGCACCAGGAGATTCTGTCTCACACACACTCCTACCTCTGCCAAGCCGAAACGCTTTGCCTGTGATGGACAGGAACAGACGTAACAGCAATGTCGTTTCATTCACTAAAATGTCTCTCTCTCTCTCTCTCACACACACACCCACACCCACACACACCTCAAAGGAAACTTGCAACCAACCAAGGACAGCAGATAGAAATTTGGCAGCCGAACCTCAACCCACCCCAAGCTTTATGTGTGTGTGTATGTGAGATGTGTGTGCGTGAGTGTATGTGTGTTCTACAATGACTATATTAGGCCAGTCTGTTTGCCCCACAGGAAGAAGTGATGTCACAATCATGCTGGAGAGGCATGACTCTACACCTTATCTCAAGCCCCTCTGCTTGATCTTTGTGGCTCTCCACTGCCCCGCAGTGACGTGTGTGTGTGTCTATGTGTGTGTGGCATGCGCTCATTACCCTGTGATAATGATTGAGTTTAATGTCACGCGAAGATAACAGCACCTCCTTCACCACAGAGAAACATACGCAGTATTTTGAGTTGTCAGACATGTGGGTGATGCTTGAATTTTCCATGACTTATGCAATCTGTCCGATTACGTAACACACAAATACTTCTATTGTGACACAATGCTTAGCTATGGGGTTAAGCTATATTAAGCAATAGCTGCTATAAAAGTCACATTAAAGATAGTGAAAGCATTAAAACATTCTCTGGGCTATTTTTAGCTATTCTTTCAGAATAAAATGGGTAGAAAACCAAACAAAATCTTAATCCAATTTAACTTTTTTACAGCTGTTTCTTGACAATGTAGCCACATTTTCATAAATTAAGTATTTTGGTCATTACATAGGTTCATTACCAGTACTAGAAACTATCTGAAGACATTTAGAAGGATGCCAATGCAGCAACTGCCGAAAATTCCAATATCACACTTTTTTTTTCAAGCATTAGTTTTGAAACAGGAAGCTCCAGGATCTTTTTATTACAGAGCCTGTTGATGAGATACATACGATTTTTTCCAATAGCAAGTTAAGACATAAATAATTGATGTAGAACTAATATACAACATACAAGGGAAAACAATAAAAAACAGCACACCACGTATCAAAATAGGTTGACAGACAGCTTGACTTCCAGGACAACTATAAAAGTGTCAAAACAATGAAATAAAAATAGCTGAGTTCTCATTTAAAAAACAAGCAAAAATAAAGTTTTGAAAATTAAACAGATTGACTATTTTTAATATAATGTTTTTTACTGAGATTCTTTTCAGTATTAAACAAAAGCGTTTCTGAATAATGATGCATTGTCAAGTTGTTTGGCAGCTAGGAATGTCAAGATTGAGCAACTTGAACTATGCAGTTTTGAGATTAAATCTAGATGAATCGGTTTTTCATGTCTTTGTACTGATGAAACCTGATTTATTTATTTATCCAATAAAAAATCAGCTAAAAAGGCATCCACATTTTTTTTTAAAAAAGCAAAAAGGTAAAAAAAAAATTAAATAAATAAATGTGTTGTTACATTTGTCTATGAAGAATATGTTTTCTATAAAATGTTTTGTAATGTAGTGTATGTTATTCCTGCTGTTTGGCAGTATTGTTTTCTGCTGCTGTTTAATTGGAAAACTGCAGCAGCGCCAGTAAAACCCATCAACAAACACTGAAAGTGTGCTTCAAACTGATCATGTGAAGGAACTAATATTTTTATTGTTTATAATAAAAAATGTATTTTGATGTCTACTGCTGGGTAAAGTGTCAAACATATTTGCAGCTGGTAATTTTTTTATATAAATAATTTTGCATTAGGTATTTTTGTGTATTGTATGTTGATTTTGAGTGAGCTTTTAGGACAGTTTTTATGAGACCTGTTTGTGACTACTCATTTTTTTACTAGGTAGTAAAAAAATAATCTCAAAAACTTAGATTGAATCATTCCTTGCTTTGTCATATTGTACTACATTGAATCTTCTTATGTTGATTCAAACTCATATTGAATCACATTGTATTGTGATAAAGTCCTGAACAGTCCCTTTGTGTGTATGGTTTTTGCTACTCAAGCCTTTTTAATGAATCGTATTGTTGGCAGTGTGTTGAAATACATATCATATCAGCCACAGACCAGAAACACATAACTCTGTTGGCAACAACTAAAATCCTGCAGACACTCTAATAAAATGTAACTGCACAGATGTTATATCTGTGCATGTCTAATAATCTTAATAAAGATCTTAATAAATCGTTCATAAAATCAGGAAATGTCAAATGACTTTATTTGACAATTGTAATATTATTCAATATATTATAATGTGAAATTATTATTATCTTTTTTTGTCCACGTTGAGTATGAGGTCAGATTGATGTGACTGCTGTTTACCTGCTGTCATCATGTTCAGAGTAGTATGTTCAATTGATTTATTTCAGAATATTGTTAACCGTTGTTAGAGATGTTTGGTATGATCAAGAAAAAATGCCTTGATTGAGAACCCAATATGACACTTGCAATTAGATCAGAGTCCCAATTATTGATTGGTATAGGAGTAGCTGACTGCACTCTGCTCCCAATCTGATTGCTCTGTATGGTTTTATGTAAATTGCGCTGCAATATGACAGCTGTAATATGGCAGCAGATATGACGTAACATGCCAACATGTCTGAAGTACTAAGTATTTAAAAATAGGAAATGAAAGCAGTTTAGTAGTTACAGTAGATAAATCTTGTGACAATAGTGATAGAGCTCCATTCAGTACCATCAGTTTATTTAGACATTTAAAATCCAAACATTCCGTTTAGTACACGAGTTCATGAGTTCAATTTAAAATAAGTTCACTAGCACGATTAACAACATGCTTTAGAGAAAACAATAAAAAGAAGAGACAACTTTCCCTGGCACAGAGGTAAGGCAAAAAGGATTCCACAATGGGTGATTGAATTTATCTCCCTGGATGACCAGCCCGCTTGAGTGGAGAAAATAGGTTGGGAGCTGTTAGAGCCACAGTATGTCCTACCCTCCCAACACAAGAAAACTGACAGAACAGTATTCGAGATGATTTTAAAATTTCACCATCACCTGGCATATTTTTCCTATGTTGATAATAAAAATAAATTTGAAGGACAACATAAATACAGGTTTTCTTTATGCCAGTGTAGAACTATGGAGGTGTCAAGAGCATGCTTGGCATTTTTAACAATTTTCTTATAAACTGTAATCTGCAAGCCTGTGCTGCTTAAAACAAAAAGAAAGAAAGAAAGAAAGAAAGAAAGAAAGAAAGAAAGAAAGAAAGAAAGAAAGAAAGAAAGCCTAATAATACAAGTACTAGCTTGAGACTGCACTGGCCAATACTTAATCCTAAATGACTCAAATTTGTATGGGCGTAAAAAGTTTTGATTGGGAAAGCACTTTTTTCCATATCAATGTTGTCTCATCAGAGGTTAAACAAAGTGCACTCAGGAACAGATGATAGTGATATGAAAATTATTAACAATTAGGTTTAAAAAAATGTATTTTTTTTTATCCTATGCTGTTCATTACTGTTACAAAGTTTATATTGTCTTTATTAATATTCCTTAACTTATTGTAATAGATTCCCCCAACCCCTCAATTAGGTACACATAAATGTATATCTTTTGAGAAACTGACAACATTGTAAATAATTTTTTATGGCTCCATCCTTTCATCCGTACCCTTTCCCTCCCTCTCGGTTGCCTTTCTGTCCTACCCCCTTTCCTCTTCCCTCTTCCCTTCAGAGGTGTCAAACAGTGAGACTCTCTCCCACCACCACACAACGTGGGCTGTGTGAAGGCTGTGACTCTGCTGTTGGCTGACCCACTCGCAGGATATAAAAGCTGTGAGTGTTGCCAAGGCGGTGAGGGGTCACACTGTAGAAAAAAATGTGTGTGTGTGTGGCTGGTGGCTGTCTGAGCAGCGACACAGACAGCAGATGCCCTCGATCTGATGATACAGAACGATGAGTCTTCTTGTGAAACATTCCTCTCTCCCCGGCCTCACTTCTCTGTCTCTCCCTCCTGGTCCTCCACTGCTTTCACTTGTTCACACGCCAGAGTCACTACTCCAGCATTTCTTATCTACAACCCTGTATCTACCTCTTCTCCAGCCCACTCTCACCGCCTACACACTTAGACTGCTGCACTTTCATGTGAGCTTTCTGGAGAACCACATTTCATGATTAAAACAGCCAGCCCAGCCCAGATTTGCAGCACTGGCAGCTCCTAAGAAAAAAAGCTGAAATGGAACTAAAATAACTTCAGATATGTTTGATTAATCTACAGAAAGGCAGTTTTACTGATACTGATCTCTGGAAAGAAATCAGTCACTTTTACTCTCTTGTGATACTATGAGAAAGTTGCAACCAAATTCAGTAGAGACACCTGCTTCTTTAAAACGTCTCTAATCCTGAGACGTTTTAAACTGAAGAAATTTCACCCAATATTAATAACAGTTTTGTCCTCTTTAAACTATCGCAGACTTTGGAAATTACATTTTGCACAGTCTTATGGGATGCTGTAAGATGTACTCAGTATATCATGGAGATGATCAGCTACTATCACACAAAATCTAGCTCAATATTGGTAAAAATATATTTTTAAAAATACTCAGCAGTTAGGTACACAGTGTTTCCAGGGTGAATCATCCACCTGAGGATCTACAAACTACCATTCACATCTTACCTCTTCTTCGCGCTACTGGCATAATTAAAAGGTGCTCACTGCAAACTATAAAATCAAGTATAAAAGCTGCAATTTGAAAAGGTCTGCACCAATAGTTTTTCAGATTTATTGACATGCAATTCTGAACTGTCGGTACATACTCAATGTAAACAAAGCACTCACATGGAAGCTCGAGTCACGTGACTGACCTACTTTAGGCTGGCCATAGTCTGTAGGTAAATATTCAGACAAGCATAAAATCTTGCAGAAGTCATTTAGGTGGAAATATAAGAGTGAGTCTGCAGCTAAATGTAAAAGAAAAGTGAAAGAATGAGTAAGTCAACTGTCAAGAATAAATATAGGGGATCAAGCAAAGATGGTGGAATGGCATAAAGACAGAGCTCAGCATTTAAACCCACGCGGCTTTTGCTAAATTTATGCTAGACTCTTAGCTTTATCCTACATTTATTCAACTCAAGTGTAACGCTCAAAATATTTACAACTTGAATCTAAATTTATCTTCAGTCCTTACAAGCTGTTTATTAGGTTGGATTAGGCCAGTCAAGGGTTGTCTCAGAGCTAGAGTTATGTCATTTCTTGTCTTTCATGTGCACAGTCTATAGCTTGTACCATTGTAGTGTTGTGTATCCAACTTTGCACTTGACACACCTATCTGCATAACTTTTTCAACGAATCTGAGCATAAACATGTACCAATAAATCTAAATTGTATAATTTGTCAATCCCAAATTGCTTTTCCTTGGACACCAACATCACAATTGTTGACCTATTTTCAGTCACTTCGGCTGTTTCCGTCAAGAAACAAATGTGCATGGTAGTTGGCAGCCATTCACAATTTTTGCTTAAAAAGTTTTATTTATATGTTTTTACCAGTTTTCATGTCTTTGGAATGAGTAATTTTAACTGAGAAAATATTTTTCAGCTATTTGAGCAGACAACTCTGCAAAAGCTGAACTTGATCAAGTTTCACTCTAGGAAACATGTTTATTAATGTGCAGAACTTGCCAATGACAAGCAGCTCTCTGATTATGATCAATAAATTATTTATATGTATGTACATGTTCAAGTGTGGAATTGGAGTGTGTCATTCACACGAGATTAAATGGACATGCAGTGCAGAGCTGTGTTTTCTCAGCTCCCTCTTTCAGAGAGCAGACAGAGTGAGAAGGAGCGAGTGTTTCCAGCAGATGGGGCTGAGCCTAACACCACCATCTGTCCTCGAAATGCACAAAATGAGGCTGAGAGTGTTCTTTACAAAACACCAGCTGAATTATACAATTTAGATTTGAATAAAAGCATTCCATGATGGAATGCATATTGCCTGCTGCCTTTCATGACAGAGTTTTACACTAAGATCATTTTATATTGAGAAAGGAATTGTAGGGCTTTTGGTTAAATCTAAAAAAATATATATGTTAACCACAATCCTATGTAATATTGCAAGATGCAATGCTAAGTATTCTTGGTGATCACTCTCAGATACTACCAGATCAAACTTTATCTTTGTCTTTAGTTGACTAAATAAAAGACATTTTTATGTTGGCAAAGTGTAAATAGTTGTGTAGTCTATCTTGAATTTGACTGACTTCAAAAACTACTAATTTGTAGATATTTATCCAATAATTACTTTCTGAAAGTTTAAATCAAATCCATACAGTGGTTCATGAGATATTTTGCTAACAGACAAAAAGGGTTGACTGCAACAATTAATGCTGAAGTTTTAAGCAAAATCATGTGCAATGAGTAGCACTTGAATTATGTGTTGTGAATGAGTCTCAGGTAGGTAGGTAGGTGAATAAGTCTCAGCTACAACTACAACAATTTTTAGCAAAATATCTGTAAAATTGACTGATTTACAGCCATTTTTGTGTTTTCTAAGGTGATTTGTTTGTGGCAACCCACTTGAAATTGGTTGACTCCAAAAGTTATTTAGTTGTAGATGTACATGCAGTGATTTCCCAAAGGTTTCATAAAAATCTCTCCACTGATTCATGGCATATTTTGCTAACAGACAAGGTTGACTGCAAATATCTTGTAATCTGTTAACATTCAGAATATGTTAGGGAGCAGTCTCAGCTACTTCCCTAACAAATTTTAGCTCAATTCCTGTAAAATTGACTGACTTTTAGCCATTTTGTGTTTTCTAAATAGTTATTTTCAGCAAACATATTAAAGCCCATCCACTGGCTCATGAGATATTTTGCTCATGGTACAGACAAAAAAACACATACAGACAAAAATTTGATCAACTTTGCCTGAAGGGTGGGCGATAATAAGGGCATCACCAGAATCCAAACCTCAGTGTCCTGAGTCTATCACGTTTTAGCAGACATCAGCACATCCAGTGCTGCCTCTCCAGACCAGAACTCTCAGCAGTCCTTCTTCTCTCAGAGACTCTGCAGGATATGTGCACTTCTCAGAATAAAGTTTCTTCAAACGCTGGCAGTGAGAGAGTTCCTTCCCTCAACAATCTCTTGTTTGGGGGCTCAGCAGCAGGGCTGACTCACAGCCCCAACCCACTCTTCCCCACCCACTCAGCCCCAGCCGTAGCCCAGTGTGGGAGGCAGCCAGCCCAGGACCAGAGCCTCCAGCTGGGCACACACACACTCACAGCCAGCATGGGCCCACAGCTCCAGAGCTTTGGCTTTCATTCCCCTCACCCACACAGAAACAACAACACACACGCATCATACATGCTGCCTACGCACACGCAGTACCCACAGTGATTTTTAGAGCACCTCTTTAATGATGTCATGTGCCTTTACATCTGAAGGGTGCAGAGGGGAAACACGTGGGAGGGTGTGGGCCATACATGCTGTACCTTGGTGTTTAAAATCTCACTGTCAGATGTTTTTTTTTGTTTCTTTTTTGGAGCTTATGTTAAACACTAGAAACACAGTAGCCTTGTCAACAGGTCCACTGTAAGTAAAAAACTTTTTACCATAGGAGAACCAGACACTAAATTTCTGACTACATGTGCAAAGTGGATTTACCGGAACTCATGAGTTTACCCAGCTTGCTGCTGCCTGGGTGGATTTTTAATTTTTTTTTTTTATAAATGAGTTTCAGAAACATGCAAATCACAGTTAATATGTGATTCTTACCAGCAGGACAGGAGGCCTCCGCTGCTGCTTCCCAGCGCCTTTTCACTGATGTGCACGGTGGAGAATGAAAACTGTGAAAAACAGGTGGTAGAGGGAATGCGTCACTCATCACATTTAATCAGTGACACTTTAACAAAACTGAAAATTTCACCCAAAAAGAGAATTTTAGAAGAAATTGATAGACTTGCACAATATAACACATCGCAGGAAGCCTGCTCTGTGAATAATATTCAGAAGGGCCAGATTGCTCATTAGAATATCTCACATTTGTGTGTGGGCGAGCTTTTAGCAGCCCTTCTTCTTCTGGTCCCCAGCGCTATTCCAGAAAACACTGTTCTGAGTCCAATACCAACCGGGATCCTAACCCCAGTCTGTCTGTTAAAAGTGAACCATGAACTAACTTCTGTCCAAGTTTCTTCTGCTGAACATGACAAAAAACTGCCGCTGCACGCAACTTAAGAGCATTAAACTCAGTCCGTCGGACATTTCTAGCCATACTAAACTCACAGGACTTATCACCCCAGATGTTACATTTAGATTTATGAGACATTCCCAGAAATTCAAAACATAGCTGGTTTCTGACTGTGCAGAACCTGAAGGGGACAGAGCACTGTGAGGCAGTGATACCACCATCCCAAACACACCCTTTTTGCTGCACATGACTGACTCACAACAAGTCAACTCACTGCACATGACTGACTCACAGCAAAGTGAATCACCAGGAAAGACCATGTATGGTGACTTTCTGATCAAATATCTGAAGCACATGTGCAGAACATAAATAAGTGGAGGATATTGTTCCAGCAAAAGTCTTCCAGAAAACAACAACAACAACAAAAAAATATGCTCAGAAGTTCAATTTAAACACAAATCATTCAAGACAATTGACCAAAAAATCTAGAGGTTGACTGATATGAGTTTTTCTATGGCCAATGCTGGTATGTATTTTTCATTTAACAAACAATACTTATTTAACATAAATATATGAATATTTTATGTATGTATAAGTATGCACAGGCATGGGCGATTGTTAATTTTTAAAAGCTGGTCAATGTCAGCCAATTAAAATTGGTCAGCCAATTAATTGGTTAATCACTCTCTACAATTCTGCATTTGCAGAACTGTGAATAATTAACAGTAACTCAATCTATCTGAAAAATTGACCCTTGTTTCTCTTTTCTAAAGATGTTGAAAGGTTGTTGCTGAGAACCAGCAACCAACGCAGTTGGTGGTTCTCAGCTATCACCTTTCAACAGTGGCACCGCCCATGCCACTGTGGTGAGATTAATTTATCTTGCAAAGGTTAAACCTCCCAGCTAACATTCATAACAATCCAAACAATGGGGTTAAAGCATCAAAAAAATGCAACAATGGGTTGCATCAAAACAAGCCACCATTGCCAATAGAGCAAATGATATATGTGAGCAAAATAAGTTGATTATCATTGGCTTTGGGTTTTTACATACATTGCTGGTAAAATATCAACAATGTATGTAAAATATCAATACACTGCTAATAAGTCAAAAAAGCAAAAGCATAATAAAAGCCATGCTCACATTTATATTACTAATGTCTGCAGTTTTGTCTCATTATAATTATGGGAAGAAAGTTCTTAGTAAACATTTTCAAAATTAATTAGATTCATAGGGATTATCCTCAGCCTACCCATTATTGTCTCATAACACACAGAGGGGGTCTAAACTTCTGTTTTAGGAGCTACTGAGGTAGAAGAATTTTCTTTTTTTTAGCGGGCAAAGTTAATTTTACCAACAATGATTTTAATTGCTTAACGTTTTGTTATTCAGTTTATTCAGTGTACTAATGTTGGTAACATCAATGTTTTAAAGTGATGATTTTTCACTACAGGTAAAAGGAGGCAATAGCATGAAAATTATATTTTTTAATCATCTTTTCCTTCCAAGATGGCAGCATAAATATAAATCAGGAACAGTCATATAAAAGTCTCATTGCAAGCAAAGACATGAGGACAAGACAAATTTACAGGAGACAAATTTACAGGAAAAGAATAAAATAGAACACAGGTGTAAACGTAAAAAATATAGGGAAAAAACTATAAGAATAATATATTTCCTGATTGGTTAAAACCTAGGAGAAATAGTTATTACAAGTTTGTTTTAGTCCAGTTATTAGGATTACAAAATGTCAAGAGAGGAAAGTGTCTGAAAACTGACTGTGTTCTGAAGATTATTCCTGAGTTGAGGAGAATACAAGAAAAAGCAGTTTTATCAAGTTAACAGAAGATTTTTTTGTTTGTTTGTTCGTTTTTTTGTCAGGAAGAAACCTTCAAAAACGCAACTTTTCAGGAAATGAAAAAAAACAACAACAAAAATTTTTTTTTTCTTTTTAATTAAATAAAGTATGTGGCCATAGGCTCATGCATAAAACCACATACAAATGTGGAAGGTGTCCAGTAAAGATGATTTATACAAAAAAAAAGGTGAAAACATGACATACAAGGATTTTACCGCAAAAACTGAGGATGGCATATGAACATTTTCTTTCATAGCTACAACTAAGATCAGTAGAATTTATAAGTAGAAACTTGATTTAGGCTTAAAGTTGTAATAAGTCTAGATGTTTGTCTTTATTCTTTCATTTTAGATATCAATGAGATCTACTGATTTAGCTGTTATCGGAAGTCGTGGTGTTGTGATTGCAGTTAATGCGAGTTCAACCAAATTATGTTTAAAATCACAATTTCCTGGAATCTGAAACCAACTCAATCTGCAAAATGGAAACATGCCCAATGTCAAGAGGTCACATTTACCATAAACTATTACCAAAATCCATGCAGGTCAACTTCCTAAAGTATTGCATAAACTTTGTGGAAAACTGTTTAGCATTGTGTGTAACACTGTGGAGGAACACAGATGAAATTTTCTACCACAAAACATGTCCGAAGACTGGCTCACAACAAGGACAGGCTTAAGTAATACTGAAAAAAGCTGCTGAATCCAGGCCTGCTGTAATTATTGAAACAAACAAGGTGTGTTAAAAACACACATTTATGGAAAATGTGCAGGCAAGTATGGGTCTGTGCAGGCAAGTATGAGTGTTCTGTGTAACTTAACCAGTTTTGTTGCATTTGATGACAACTAAATATGTTTTTTAAGCACAATTTTAAATTTATAGACATGTGTCCCAAACTATGTGAATGGGTGTGAGAGGAATAAATAAAAGAAAAATGTGGCCATATTATAGCTGCTGCAGAGAAGAGAGCTACAGAAATAAGTTTTGATGACATAATGTAACAGTTTGTGTTGTAACATGACCAATTTTGTTGCACTGACGTCAAAATTCCACCTCTCTCAGCGTGATCACCCTGCAATGAGAAGATTCATAAATAAAGCATCTATTCCAGGATTTAATACGTCTTTGCACATTTTAATTTTCAACATTTTATTTATTGTTTATATTTATTTTAAAAAAGTCAGATTAAGTTAACATGTGAACAGTTGTCTTGTAGGCACTTTATTTGAAAAGGTTTCTTGCAGCTATTTTTGTAAATTGATTTGTCTGTTTTGCCATGTTTGACAAAATAAATACATTAATAAATAAAGCTCCAAAACTATGCAACTTTGATGGCAACATTAAAAAAAAAAAAAAAAAAAAAGCTGCAGCAACATCAGTTATTTCAGGCTACAACAATCTCAAAAATAAAAAGAAAAAATCTGCACACACCTGTTTGCAGACTGATTATTGGTTGAATTAGTGTTGTACACGTCAATGCCAGCTTGTGATTTCTGAGAGGTGACAGTGAGGAGCCTCACCTGGGGCCCCACGCGGGCTTTGACCGCCCTTGCCTTCCTAACACGTGACAAAAGTGCCCCCTGTTGGATGCGTCCCCACTGTGTGTGAAGGCTGAGGAGCAAGGCTTTAATCCGAGTCCTCCGGGAGGTAAATAATCCCAGACAAATCGGGCAGAGGCATTTAGAGTTTCTGATGAGATTCGCCTAAATATCTGCTGTCAGTCCAGCTCACAGCAGTAACAACACACCACTCAGGGAGTTCTTAGAAAGCGCTCCCGCTCTTTATGCATCCCTCCCTCCTCCCCGGGTCTGTCCCCGCAGTCACGGGGTTCCCCCCTAACGCATTCCAAAAAGCACATGAATTTCCTCCATCCACCCCCCAAACAACTATTCTCTGTCTCTCATACGGAAAAGCGCCCAATGGTCGGAGAGGACCACACACTGCTGCAGCCACTTTGAACAACACAAGGCTTTTTCTTTCTTTTTTTCTTTCTTTCTTTCTTTTTTTCTTTCTTTCTTTCTTTCTTTCTTTCTTTCTTTCTTTCTTTCTTTCTTTCTTTCTTTCTTTCTTTCTTTGTTTTGTTTTGTTTTGTTTCTACGACACAACCTCCTAGCCTGTTAGCTTTACTTCTTTAATAAAAAATGTCCCTCCTTTAGACTTTTAAGAATCAATATAATAATCAGTCTTAAAGATCTGTACCTGAATTCGTCTTTGTTGCACATCTGTTAAAATCTGCAGATCCCTTCTCGGAGCGCGGTCCTGTGATCCATCCGAAACAGATACACCGACAAAACATTAATAATAAATACAGAAAGAACAGACGGGAGGCAAAGCCCGAAACAAGCCCGAGAAGCTGCGCACACCGTGTCCCCGTACAGACCGAGGAGAGCCGCCGTTTATAGCCGGGAGGAGCGCAGAGGAGGAGAATCTGTTATCTGTCAGCAGATATGTTACTCATCCGGTGCGCGTGAGAGTCCCCTCTCTGATTCAGTACTTTTAACCCAAATACCACTCACTGGCTGACTGCGACAGGCTGCTTATGAGACACCCCCCTCAAAAAACAAACAAACAAAAAAACACCCGCTCTTTCCCCCAAAACAGATTAAATTAGGGGACTTTAAGGACGCGGAAGACTGAGTCGCCTTCAGCTCGTAAGAAATCCCCCCCTTCCTGCTCGCCGCCCCTTTTCTCACCCCGGGGACTGTCCCCCTGATGACTGCACCTGAAACACCTGCAGCGGGAACAAAAGTGAAAGTAAAAGTCTTTTATTATTATTATTATTATTATTATTATTATTATTATTATTATTATTATTATTATTATTATTATTATTAAGGATAGTTATTATTCTAAATTGAATCACGTAAGAAGAAACAATAATAAAACTACACAAAACACTAGGTTAGGGTTCCTGAGATGATCTCTGGAAAAATAAAATAAAAATAAAAAGTAATTCCTACAAGCTTTTTTTTTTATTGTTAGAACTGATTTTAATACAAAAGAAAAAAATAATAGTCATTACAAATAGAAATGTAATGTAAGTTTTTGCTATTGTCATCATGCCCTTGTTTATTTAATTTTGTAGCAATGTCTGAAAGATTTTTGAAGTTCCCAGTGCTGCTGGTATTTTAGGGGTCAGAGAAAGTTGAAAGTTTGGAAACCCATGAATTAGAGAGTAAAAGTCAGCAAGGATAATACAATTGATCAAGCTTTCAAACCATAAAAATCTGAATTCATATTCTTATTCTATCACACCAAATTTATATAGAGCTTATTAAACATCCTGAACTACAGCCAGAATTAGAAGCACATTTGTTTTCCTACTTCAATGAAAACAATGAAACTGCTCCCAAAATGGGATCCAGGAACCTTCAGGTTTTCGTTTAAAAAAGTTTTTTTTTTTGTTTTTGTTTTTTTTTTACAAAATTTCTTGTATTTCTAGCAGGTAAAAATGATCACCTGATTCCTGGTCCTGATGTATCAGCATGAGGTATTAGATGTTCCCCACAGATATTTTTAAAGCTTCAATGATGAACAAAAAAAAAAAAGTCACAGCTTGAAATTATTATTTTAAAAATATTTTAAAAATGATCCTTCTCCTTCTCAAGTTGCCAATTTTTTGAATTGCAAAACATAAAAAAGGTGAACAGGATTATTTGCAGCTTTAGAGATGAAAAGAAAACTCAATTTCAGACAAAAATCAGCTTCTCACACTAACTTTGCAGTCAAATATAAACTGAAATCTAAACTTTTTTTGTCTTTGGGGAAATACACCTGCATTGGGATTGTACCTGCTTAGCTAAATTTATGCATGAACATTTTAGTGAATTTCCTGTGAAAGGCAGAGGACGATCTGTCATCACTCACCTGCTCCTTCCCCCTCTCTGTTTCTCTTGCAGAGTGTATCATTGCTCTCAGCTTCAGAGTCAGAGTGATTTCGCTGCAGCGATCTGGGAAATTAACAAATGTTTTTGCTGATTCTTCGCTCCCCTCCGCTGGCACTGGCTGAGGAGGTACGAAGTCTAAAAACCACACTCTGACGATTACTAGCATGATGACTGTGACTTCATATTGTAAAATTCCCTGAATAAATTACTGTGCCCACTCTTTCTCTTATCAGCTCATGAGTAGTTATGACCTCAGTTTCTGGTATTTGGGATGGGTATTTCTTCAGCTCAGACTTCTCAGAAATTGTTAGGTATTAATTTGTTATGTCAGTAACACATCCAACAAAATTTATTAACCCTTTGCACAACTAGTTGTGTTTTTGTTTTAAGTAAGAAGCCTTTGCAAGATTTAATTGATGAATTGACAAGAAGAGGAGTTTTTAAATGTTTTATAAGTTAACACTTAAAATGTTTGACTTCCATTTGCGGTCACGATAAAAATCTAATCAGTGTAGTTTTTTTTAAGCAAATGAACACCAATACAGTCCAAATTTCACAGGAAGTTCAATAATGATTGTTGAAGAAAAACCTGAAAGAATCATTGTTGAACATGCAAAGAGTGCAGCAATCAGGGATAATCCCTCACTTTCCCCTAACTGTTTCACAACAGGATTGAGTTTTGATTCTGCATCTGTACTGATCTGACTCACAGAAAGCAATATTGATTTAAGGCATCCATGACCCTGCAACGCCTCCTCCTAGTTGCCACACGTCACACATGCCACAAGCATGCAAGCCGGACATCAGAGGCAATGAGAAACAAAAGACATTGACCTGCCTCGTACACTGACCTCCAGGCGTCCCCTTTTCTGTCTGCCTAAACATGGATGACAAACACCTGATGAAATCCCTGGCAGAGATACGGACCTGGCTTTGAAGTCAGAGATAAACACTTTCGCAAGGTGTGCCTCGTCCATTTCACGATGTCAGCGCAAAGCTCCAAAAATTGGGACATATCTATAGGAATACTGTAAAGTTTGCACTTATTTTTTAAGAGGCACTTGGGGGAACTTTGGAGTTACTCTGAAATGCTTTCTTTCGAGCTGTTGCCTGTTCCTCTTTTACAAGCCTTTTTGACAGCTGCTTGATCTGAAACTTGTCATTCTTTAGAAATTTGTCGCTAAAAGTATCTCTTTAAAGACTCAAACCAGTGGCACACCAAATGAGCCACTGGTTTATCATGGCGGTACTGGTGTACCGCAGGGGCAGCACCAGCAGTCATGTGTTTTGGCGCTGGTATGTTGACTCCCAGGTTGGCTGTATATGTGAAAGCAGAGGTGCAGTTTGTGTTTTCACGGTCTCCTCCCTGGGAATTCCCCTCTGTTCCAGTCTCTAACAGGCTGTTGTAGCCGCAGCTGTACATATGTGTGTGTGTGTTTAGGGATGTATGCACATTCAGTTATTCAGTGCATGTGTGTGTATGTGTGTTTCCTTCCTGATTCCCATGGTTCTGCGGAGTTAAACCCTCTTAAATGTCCCCCTGGCTTTTGTCCTCACATTTCAGCTGAATTTCCCCACATTCATCCCACCATTCAGACTCTGTGTTCCAGCGCTCAGGAATGCACTGGGTTTGACAGGCGTCTGAACTGTGTGTGTGTGCGCATGTGTGTATATGTGAATACAACATAAAGAAAGACAGAGGTTTTGGAAAGGCTTTTTTCCTCTTCTCTTCCCTCCTCCGCTTTGTGCAAAGGTGACTCGGAAACACACAATCACCTCACCTTTGCACACCACATACTGTTCACCGTTCTACACACACACACACACTCAACACCCACACACACTTTGAGTCACATGTGCTCTCACTCAAAGGGAGCTCTGCACCCACTCACCCTGACACCCACACAACCACCCACACACTCACGTGCACTGCCAAATAGCTCTCACTCTTTACCCTCCCACTGCCCAATCCCCCTCCCCACCCATCACCGCCACCAAGCTCACAAATGGATCGTGCACACTCGCACACACGTTCACACTAAGTGTTTGGCATACGCCTGATCTGGTTTCCTCTTTTGCTTTGCGAGTGATAAAATAAACACAAATACATGATAATCACATTCCAGACATTTCTTTCCTGCTGGTGGGAAGTTTCAACTGGTTTTCTGGAAGAGTTGGTTTCCGTGTGTGTATGTATGTGTGTGTTTCTTTCTGCAAAAGAAGAAGAAAAAGAAAACAGAAAGGGGGAAAAAAAAGTCCAAAGAAAATCAGCGAGAATAGGAACAAAGAGATCTGGGGTGAAGTCTCACACATTCCTCAGTCTTGCCAATATCTTACCAGTATACCAGACCATCACAAATCAACACGCACATGTGCGCATGCATGCAAACACATAGCCAGATTGGAATAAAATCTTCTCATTGGCACTACATTTGTGGTATCATTTTGACACAAACAGTTTCACATTTTTTATCCTGCAGATCCCATTATGCAACATTTAAGTCAAACAAAAAATTCCACTGATATCCATACACACAAAATTAAGCCAGTAGGAGAATAAAAACTTAAGCAAAAAGAAACAATAAAAAAATGAATTCTCAGACTCTGTCTCTTTACAATTAGTTTTAAGCAGTCCTGCCTTGTGTCATGTTTTCAGGAGAAACAGAAGTTGTGGGAAAGAGATTGTGTAGGTGAGCAGAAAGCAGAATTCAATGGAACCTACCTGAGCACATGGCCCGCATGGTATGCACACTTCCTCAGTCAACACGCTTTGTTTCTCCTCCACCTCCTCGCTGCTGCTGCATGCTTCTTCTCCATCTGTCCGCCTCACTGTGCCTCTCTTCTTGTCTTTCTCGTCCTCCTCTCCCTCCCTCTTTCTATTCCTCCCTCTCTCCTCCCCTCTCTCTTGTTCTCTTCAAACTTCCTCACACTCCTTATGTTAAAAAAACAACCCCAACTTCTCCCTTATTTTTTCACACAAGTTCCCCCCCGCCCCCCACCCCCGATTCCTGCAGCTTGCTAGAGTAATTTGTCTTTATGTAAAAAGTAAAAGTCATCCATGGAGACGTTGTTATCAAACGACTTCTCAGCACTTATTGGTGCATTTGTTACATACTTCCAATACATGTGCAAAAAAATCTTTGTCTAATTTTTCTTTTTTTAATTTCAAAGATTTATCTTTCTTTTCAAAAAAATTCAGAAACCTTAATCTTAATTTGTGGTCCAATAGAAATGCATAATGACGATGTTAAATACAGAAATAAATAAAAGAAAAATCGAGCAAAACAGTTTAGGAAATAGGAAAAAAAGCAAATAAAAGAAACATGACAAAAGAACGACAACTGAATGCATTTTTTTCTCAGAAAAGTATTTTATTAATGATAAAAACCAAACAAAAACACATTACCTTTTTGGTAATGCATTTTCAGTTTTCAGTTCACCAAAGATATTAAAAAAAACAAACATTAATACTAATACTAAAATACTAAAACTAAAAATATTGATGCAAATTACACTAATGCTAAAAATACATTGCATAGAAATTTTCAGTTTACCATACAAACACAAATAAAATAGAAAATGTAACAAGCAAACAAACACAACAAAATAATAGCAAACAATAAACTGCAATAACATAAAAAAGAAAAACAACCACAATGATATGGATTAATAGATAAAAAAAGATAAATGTATGAATGTGATTGGATAGATTGATTTGTAGTTGACTTGTTGGATGAATGGATTATTGTGTAAATGTTTTGTGTAGATGAATGGATGAGTAGATGACTGGATGGATAGATGATTGTGTAAATGACTGGATGGATGGATGTGTAGATGAATGGATGGATGGATGGATGGATGGATGTGTAGATAAATGGATGGATGGATGGATGTGTAGATTGATGGATGGATGGATGGATGGATGGGTGGATGGATGGATGGATGGATGGGTAGTTGATTGACTGCATGTACAGTATGTGGATGGATTGATGGACTGTCCAGTCATCTGTTTGGTTTTGTTGGTGTGTTTTGACCAGAGTTGTTGTTTGGCCCCTCAGGGCCACTGTATTAAATCACTGAAATCATGATCTTTAAAATTATACAAATAACTCTGAAGTACAGCATAAAGATCTAAAATTTTGTTTTCAGTTTGCCTAAAATACAATGCACTTGAAATAGACTAGAATTGTAAAAACTAAAATTCAGTATTATTCTAAAATAACAACATGTTTGTGTAAACCCTTTCTCCATAAATGCACATTATGATTAGGAAGAAATAATAAAATAGTTGAAACATTTGTTGACAGTATTTTATTCTGCAGCAGGACCTGTAACATTATTATAGTACCTAATTTAAAAGGATAATAATGAACACCTAAATCTAAAATGTCTGGTAAACACTAAACTAAACACATCCTTTTTTGATACATTTATCTTAGTCCTAATTTAACCAAGATTGCAATCTTTGATTTGACAAAACATACCAAAAATATAAATGTTTATGTGTTTTATCCTGCAGAAACTGGAAAAAACCGACTGGTTTCTGGTGTGTTTACTGAGAGCAATTTGAGCCTTCAAAAATACTTTAATTAAAAATGTCTTTCAGGTTGTGATCAACAATGTGATGACCTTGTGCAGAACTGCTGTAGAAGCTCATTCATCGCCGAGCGCAGAGTCTGAACAAGCACAATGTGAAAGCACAAAATGTAAGGAGGTCTTTTTTTAATTTGTGAGAGAACAAAATGCTTTGTATATTAAGAGTCACCTTAAAATCACTGTCTGTGTGAATCAACAATCCTTTGTCTACTTAAAGACACACTGACATGTCAAACAACACACTGATCTCTGCATTCCCAGTGGGAGAACATTGTTCTATAACTGTTTATTTTTTAAATGATGAAGTGATAAATAAAAAAGGAAACTTTTCCAGAAGCTAGGGATTTTAGAGGGCACATTTCGTAGTGCCTAGTTTCCATTGCAGAAAGCATGCCCTTAAAGTCTTTACTAAAGATATCTTACCATAAAAAATTACCCTGGTAGGGAGGCAACACTACTGAGATTTCTCATTTCATAGATGGGGTTTGAAACACTGAATATTTTTGATTAGTTGACTTATCCCAGTGTCTTAGTTTTGTTCTCTTTTTCAGTCATCTTACATTTAATCTCCAGAACAGCTTATAAAAACTGTTAACTGCAATTTCTTTAAAAAAATGTTAGCTTCTTTCTACTATTTGTAAAGTCAACATTCAAATTCAGCTATTTATGTAACCTTAAATAAGCAAATTAAGTACTCAGTGGAGGATCCAGCTCCAGCATAAACGAGGAGAAGAAGCACTGACTGTGACAAAAAAGCTGTAATTTACATAAATCAAATGGTTATTTCTAATTGATTCACAGCTGACATGTTAACAAGTCCTAATAACTTGCTGCTAAGTTCTAAATCTTTGTGGCTGAAATGTATTTATTTATCTTCACTGATTGTATTCATTCTGGTAAACACATTTTTTGTGACTAACTCCCACTCCCCTCTCCCTTAACCTTAAGTATAGAGCCCACGCAGTGACAGCATCAAAAATGTTTATTCTGCCATGATGGACAGTAAAAGATGGATATATTATGTGTACATATAATTGCAATCAGTGTAGATGACTAAAAAAAAGGAAGAAAAAAATTCAGGCTAGAATGAGAATGACATGAGCCCCCAGGAAGAGCAACAAAGAGAAAGGTGGGCAGCCAGGAACTTGAGACTGTGACAAAAACCTAATTATTATTTTTACATCCTTCAGTGGTGGCCAATCCTGGTCCTCGAAGGCCACGATCCTGCATGTTTTCCTTGTTTCCCTGCTCCAACACACCTGATTCAGTGGTTAAATTACCTCTTCATGTTCTTCAGAAGCCTGTTAATCCCCCATTGATTCAAATCAAGTGTGTTGGAGCAGAGAAACAAGTAAAACATGCAGGATAGTGGCCCTCGAGGACCAGGATTGGCCACCCCTGCTCTAGATAGTCAAGTCTTATTGTCTTCTCAGCACTTTGCTAAGGTCATGGCTGACCCCAGCAGAGACATTTTGAAGTCTTCCCTAAATCATTTAATCAGTAGTAGAGTACGGACCCCCAATTTACTTTTCTAATTGCTGCTATTCATCTGGACTGCTACTGTGGGTTGTTTTTGGAAAACAATGACATATCAGGTTTGATTTGATCCCCTAATAATTTTCTCAGACTTTGGCAGAGCACAAGAAAACTATGTTGCTGATTTTTGTTACCCAAAATTTTAAGGGATAAATATATCACTTTAAGAATTATTCACACACCACAATAAACTAACACAAAAACCATGAGGTATAAACATAAATGACATGATTCTCAAACAAAAGCTTAATGGAGTCTTCACCAATGGGGAAACTCTTATGGAGCAGAGGGCTGCCATCTAGGGTGCATAGGGAGAAGCTGGAGGGGTAAGGGCCTTGCTCACGGGCCCACAGTGAGGTAAATAAGGATGAAGGCAAACATGGCACCTCCACTTCCTCACCCAAATTTTGCATTGGCCTGGGGATTCAAACCTGCAACCTCCCTCTCACAGGTTTGCTTCTCTAACTTCTTTGTCACTACTCCCCTTGTATCTGTGGGTGTTTCCAGTCATGCATTTTTTGTCTTAGGAAGGATTCATCTATCCATCCCTTTTCTTTACATACAATTTCCTTTCCAGGTTGTGGCCATCTCCAGCAGTCACTGTGAGAGAGGTGAGATACAGCCTGGACAGATCGCAGGTCAGTCACTGGGCCACACAAAGAAACTCACACTTAGTTACAAATGAACCTAACGTGCATCTTTTTGGTCAGTGGAAGGGAACCAGAGTACCCAGAGAAAACCCATGAGTGCACAGGGAGAACATGCAAACTCCGCATAGAAAGGCCTCATGCTGGGAGGTGAACCTTGTATGCTGTCTCCATATGGCAGAACCAGTCAAGCTTGTTGTCCAGCTGCATGCCTACATACTTGTTGGGGACACACTCCACCTCTGTCCCCTGAATGACAACATTCTCTAGTTTGAGCCTCTTTTTCTTAAAATCAATATTCATCGTTTTGCTTTTTGAAATGTAAATGTGGTGATTCTGGAGGTTTAGTATTTTTGGTACTTCCTGGTGGGCCGTCTCGACGGCTGATTGGCAGCTCCTCGTCACT
>NC_051435.1:25616019-25656019 GCF_001649575.2 Kryptolebias marmoratus | reverse complement strand
ACTTACCTGCCTTCCTCACCGAGGAAATACTTACCACGTCCTCTGCTTCCAGGTTCCTGGTTCCTGTAATTATTCCTGCTCCCGATTCACTGTAAAATAAACTCACTTCCTATTATCTTGGTCTCCCGTGTCTGTCTGACGCCGAGCTGCTCATTTTAGAATATTTACGAATCCTGACAGTTAAGCTATAGATGGTTTTCCACAAACTTTGTTATACTGCCCCTGTATTCCTCCTCACTGTTGACAATGATGAAACCCACAACAGCAGTCATGAGAGAACTTTTGGAAAAAAACAGGAGTCAAGGCTGCATTGAAAGTCTAAAGTGTACAGAGTAAAGAGTGACAGAACTGTTTCTTGTGGAGCCTCTGTACTGTAAAGGAAAGTGTCAGACAGTTTTGGAGCCACATATACTCTGGTCTTGTAGTCAGCTTGTCCTGTACCCAGGAAACAAGCTGAGACTCCACCTGCATTCTCTTCAATTTCTCATTGAGCACCTGCAGACAGATGGTGATGAAGCACTTGAAAAATCAAAGAACATCCTGACATTAGCAACAGTTGTATCCAGGTGGGCATGGATCCTCTGGAGCATGTACAAAAGAGCATCATCAGCACCAATGTTGTCAGATATGCAAATGGTAAGGGGTCTGTGAATGTGTTGAATTTGGGTCTGATGTGAGAGAGGGCCACTTTCTCCAACATCTTCATGATGTGAGAGGTTAAGGCAATGGATGCAAATTTTTTCTTGGGAACTGAGACTAGACATGACATCTTCCAGGAGGTGGAAATCTTATGCAGTTGTGGGCTCAGATTGAATGTGTATGACAAGATGCTACACAGCTGAGAGGAAAAGCATTTAAGGAATTTTGGGTGTATACCACATAAGGTTGAGTTGCCTTTCCTTGATTAAGCCTGTAAAGTTCCCTTTTGACCTGGAGTGGGTGGATTGTTAGTGGTAAAGCTGGTGGTAAGGTAATGGGGGTGGAAGAGGAAAGGATAGGAAGATGAGTTGGTTAAAGGTCCATCCATCCATTCATTCATTTTCTTCCGCTTATCCGGGGTCGGGTCGTGGGGGCAGCACCCTAAGCAGAGAGGCTGAGACTTCCCTCTCCTCAGCCACTTGGGCCAGCTCCTCCGGGGAAATCCCAAGGCATTCCCAGGCCAGCTGAGAAACATAGTCCGTCCATTGTGTCCTAGGTCTTCCCCTGGGTCTCCTCCCGGTTGGACGTGCTCGGAACACCTCACCAGGGAGGCATCCAGGAGGCATCCTAACCAGATGCCTGAGCCACCTCAACTGGCTCCTCTCAACGTGGAGGAGCAGCGGCTCTACTCTGAGTCCCTCCTGGATGACCGAGCTTCTCACCCTATCTCTATGGGAGAGCCCAGACACCCTGCGGAGAAAACTCATTTCAGCTGCTTGTATTTGCGATCTCGTTCTTTCGGTCACTACCCAAAACTCGTGACCATAGATGAGGGTAGGAACGTAGATCGACCGGTAAATCGAGAGCTTCGCTTTTTGACTCAGCTCTCTCTTCACCACGACAGATCGGTACAGCGCCCGCTTCACTGCAGACGATGCACCATTCCGCCTGTCAATCTCTCGCTCCATTTTTCCCTCATTCGTGAACAAGACCCCGAGATACTTAAACTCCTCCACTTGGGGCAGGACATCCTCCCCGACCCTGAGAAGGCATTCTACCCCTTTCTGGCTCAAGACCATGGCCTCAGATATGGAGGCACTGATCCTCATCCTGGCCACTTCACACGGCTTTGACCTGATCCAGCAAAAGCTGGAGATCACGATTTGATGAAGCCAGTAGGACCACATCATCTGCAAAAAGCAATACAATCCTGAGGCCACTAAAATGGATCCCCTCAGTACCTTGGCTGCATCTAGAAATTCTGTCCATAAAGGTTTTGAACAGGTTCATTGTTCATTGTTCATTGTTTGCAGGTCATTGGTGAAAAGGTGGGTGTGTTAGCTGTTCATGAGGTAGTGGAGAGAGGTTGATTAAACAAAGAAACCAGGTGGGGTTAGTGGAACAATCAAATTTGTTAAAAAACAGATTAAATTCATCAGCAAGGTCATGGTCTCTTACAGGAAGGAAGTTTTCTTTTCTATTTAAACCCATGATCTTTTTCATTTCAGACCAGACCTCCTTCACCCCATCCATTTTCAACTGCTGCTCCAATTAGTTTCTGTAGTTTAACTTAACTTGTAATAAAGCAATGCACTGTCTAAAGACTTTACCAGTGTCATTTTAACAAAATCAATTTGTAACCAGAAAGTTACAATGTATATTGAAAGGAAAATACACAATCTGCAACAAAAACTTGCTAAATCTGTGGAAAATGGGGAACAAAAGGTCATGGATGCAATGCAAAATAGCAGAGTAATTATAACCAAAACAGTATTTTTAAACAGAAACCCTTGGATTAGGGTTAGGGTTCTCTCACATGTTGCACTGCTCAAAGGCAGGGTAAGTGACAGTTTGACCATTTTGATAATTGTGTAAGCATCTGGATGGCTTGTATTTATTATTTGTACTATGTCATACACTGAACAGGCTGCCATATGTTGTCCTGCTTGTTTTAAGAGTATTTATTATCTCAGAGTGGCATCTTTGTTAAGATTCAAGATGGTCTCATAATTCTTGAGAATTATGAGAATGTGTGTTATGTTGTCAAAACGGTGGAGGTTTTGTATTTTCTATGGCCAAGTTGAAGGATCAAATACTAAAAAAGTGGTAGAGCGAGTAAAGACAGCAGCAGAGTGAGGAAATGTGGTCATTTTGTCATCTAGTGCTTTAAGCCTATAGCAGCATAACTAAGGGATAGCTTAGGAAACCCAAGCCAACCCTAAATATAGGACTGATGAAAAGGAAGGTCTTAGGTCTAATTTTAAAAGTAGACAGTGTGTCAGCCTCATGGACAGAAACTTGAAGTTGGTTCCACAAGAGAGGAGCCTGAAAACTGAAATTCTACATTTGGAAACTCTAGGAACCACAAGTAAACCTGAAGTTTGAGAGCAAAGTGATCTGTTAGGAAAATATGGAACAATAAGATCTTTTATATAGGATGGAGCTTGGTTGTTGAGAGCTTTGTATGTTAGGAGTAAGATTTTAAATTCTACTCTGAATTTGACAGGGAACCAATGGAGAGAAGCTAAAACTGGAGAAATTCGATCTCTCCTTCTAACTCTCATCAGAACTCTGTCAGCAGCACTTTGGATCAACTGAAGACTTTTTAAAGAATTTTTGGACACCCAGATATTAAAGAATTACAATTGTCCAGCCTAGATGTGATAAATGCATGGATCCGTTTTTCTGCATCATTTTGAAACAAAATTATTTTAATTTTAGTGATTTTACGTAAGTTGAGAAAAGCAGTGCAGGCAACATTTTTAATTTGGGGGTTAAAAGACACATCTTGATCCAAAATAACACCAAGGTTCTTTACATTAGAATTCGAGGCCTTTCAGTTTCTCTGGATGGCCAACGCCATCCAGAGAAACTGAAAGGCTGCAAATTTTGTTCCTAAGATGCTCGGGTCCAAGGACCACAACCTCAATATCAAACTTTGGTGTATGAAGAAGATTCATTGTTAACATTAATAAACTGGAATATATCAAATAAATACAATTTTAACCATTTTGGATCTATTCCTGTAAATCCAATATCATGTATCAAGTCTCTGTAATAGAATATTGTGTCATAATGGATGTTTAGCATTTTTTAACTTAGCTGTGTTCACAGAAACAGAGAAGATTCAAGCACAGGTAAGTAGTTAAAAGGTTTATTTCAGTCAAGGGGGTTGATTGTAGAAAGGAGGAAAGTAATAATAAATAGTGATACTTTCCTAAAAGGTGAATTCCTGAGATCTCTCTTACTGTGATGTTCTTGTTTCTTAGGCCTTGAGAGGGAGAAGGATTCCAGGGTCTGGTTGAGAGTAGCAGGTCAGAGCTGAGCACGTAGTGGAGGAAGAGAGAAGTCCGAACGCTTGCGTCAAGGGTAATGAGAACTCCTGGTTCACAGATGGAACTGCAAGTCCAAAAACTGATTTCATTGCAGCACAAGAACTGTTTGAGAACCGTGAAACACAAGGTAAGTTTCAGAATCTTAGAACGCAAGTTTAGTTATTGACTAGAGACTTGGTAGCGCTACCAAATGGTAAGCAACATTCCAGCACTAAGTCCAGGCAAGATTGAAGCTTAAATACCTGCCAGGTGGTGCTCAGCTGGGGTTGAATCCATCTGAGGTCAATTAACTCCACCTGCCACTTAGAACTGCAAAGAGAGTCATTAAAAGCACAATACTCTGGAATCCTCACATATTGTGATCAATTGTATCAAATGCAGCACAGAAATCTAGCAAGACATGTATGGACACAAGTCCACCGTTTGAGGCCATGAGAATATCATTAGTAACTTAGTGCTGTTTCTGTGCTATGATGAGCTCTACACCCTGACTTAAAATCCTCAAACAGATTATTTCTGTCCAAATGTTCACACAATTGATTTACAACTATTTTCTCAACAATTTTTGAGAGGAATGGGAGATTAGATATAGGTCTATAATTGGCCAGAACTGCTTAAGTTCTGGTTTAATTTCAGAAACCTTAAAGCTCTTTAGTACATAACCATTCATGAGAGACAAATTGAGTATATCCAAAATGGGAATAATATTTGGGGAAAAACCTATTTGAACAACCTGGTTGGAATGGGATCTAGCAGACATGTTGATGGTTTGGATGAAGCTATTATTTTTGACAATTTGGAAAGCTCAACAGGACAAAAACAGTCCAAACACAAATCAGGTTCTAGTGGCACTTCTAAAATTGCCTCATCTGACAGGGAATCAGAGGCAATAGTAGGAAGCATAGTGTGCAATTTCTCTCTAATTAAAGTAATTTTATTTATAAAGAATCACATGAAGTCATCACTACTTAGAATTACAGGGATACATGGCTCAACAAAGATAGGACTCTTCATTAGTCGAGCTAAAGTACTAAACAGAAACCTGGGGTTGTTCTTATTCTCTTCTATTAAAGATGAATAATATAGTCTTAGCTTCACCAAGTACTTTCTTGTATGCAAGCCGGCTATCTCTCCAGGTTAAATAAAATTATTCCATGTAAGTGGAGCACCATTTTCTTTCCAACTTTCCAAATGCCTGTTTTAAAGTATGTAACTCTGAATTAAACCAAGGAGGCAGCTTTCACTGACGGATCACTTTCTTTTTTAGAGGAGCAATCTTATCAAGTAATGTTTGCATTGAAATTGTAATATTATCATCTAAGTTGCTGCTCTCTGTTGCAATATAATAATAATAATAATAATCACAGTGTTCTCTGATAGACATCAACTATAATGAAATTTACTCTCAGTGGCTGTGTATTCAGTCAATGTAAATTCAAAGGTTAATAAAAAATGGTCAGACAGAACAGGATTGTGAGGATGTATTATTAAGCCTTTACTCTCTATGTCATATGTCAGAACCAGGTCAAGAGTATGATGAAGAAAATCACAGTATCAAACATACACAAAGACACATGAGATGAGTTCAACGACACAAATACAAGAAAGCAAACAAGAATCATTTTTGAAAAAGGAGCAAATTTTGTTCAAAAAGTTAGGAACAGCAATTTGATATCAACAGGAATTTTGAGTTCCATAACCATACTGAAGATAAAATTATTGTTTTAAGTTTTGATGCAGAATATAATTTCTTCCTAAATGTAACCAAGCCAAGTGTTTTTATTTCCTAACCCTACAATTTTGAACTATAAGCCTAAACAGATAATTTTTAATCCTTAACCATTACCACTAACTTTTTCTTACCACTAACAAAACCTAACCAAACTTAAAATAAGAAGACTGACTGTTGCAGGATTATATATCACAAGTACATGAACTGAGAGGACCTGGTTTGAAATGCATCTTTATGTTATCTAATGATAATGACTTATTTATTTTGTTTTCAAGAAATAACACTGCTTGTTTTCTCAAGTCATTTATTTCAATGAATAAACGCTCCTTTTCTCATGTAAATAGAAATTATTTTGAATTCACACAATTACACTAAAGGGCTATTTCTTCATGCAATGTCAGCTGAAAAAAATAATCACTTATTGATATTGATTAACTACAAATGTCATGACAGTGATACTAAATGGTAAAACTGAGTGTGACACAAGAATTACTTATTTTCATACCATAAGCATCATTATTTTGAAAAAGAAATGCTAGTTTTCTTCAGATATCTTGTTGACTCGAGAAAACAAAGCTTTTCTCGAGATAACGAAATAAAAGTACCTTGGTTATTCAAAGTAAACAGAATACTTAACTTGAGAACCACATCAAAATTAATAATAATGATGTTTGTTTTGGGCTTATATACGAGGGAAACTGGCCACCTCTATAAATTCGCTGGTCCCTTCCCAGTGGTCCTTCTTGGCTAGACCAGTTACATATACATAATATTTATTAAAGTCCTTGAACCAGGCAATTCCCTGGCAGTATTAACTGTAAAATAAGAAACTGAGATACATCAGTTGGTAATTCCTTAATTCTCATATTGCCAAAATTTTCAAATCAGTGTTTTACAACGGCAAAATAGAATTTCTGAAATTCTTTCATGGCTTTTAGTTTTGGTGTGTAGGTTTTTCAGTGGCCCCCAACATGACTAGCTCAATAAAAAAATTCTCGAGGTTCCCAGAGTCAGACAGGCTGCACTAAGCTTTTATATACCAAATATCTGAAACGAAATCCCAGAAAACTACAGGACTGCTCAGAGTGTGAGTTCATTTAAACAAGGTCGAAGACTTATGTTTGCTGCTACCTTTGATTAAAGCAAAGAATTATTTTATGTTATATTTTATATTACTATTTATTTTACTCCATTTCCTAATCAGAGCTTGCTTTATTTTTAATTTTATGAAATGTCTATATACCATATACCATAGCGGCATATACCAAGGTGATGCCTTGTCCCCACTCCTGTTCTGCATGGGCCCAAAACCCCTCAGTCAGATCATCGCAGAGTGGCTATGGATACTGGTTCCAAAGTGGAACAGTCATCAGCCACCTCCTCTACATGGATGACATCAAGCTGTATGCCAGAAATGAGCAAGACATCGACTCACTGATCCTCCTCACCAGGATATACAGCAAGGATATTAGTATGTCATTCGGACTTGATAAGTGCAGCTGAATGGTGTCCAAGAGAGGCAAGGTGATCACAACTAAAGCGGTTGAACTACCTAAAGACAACATTGCAGATGTCCAGGACAGTTACAAGTACCTTGATATTCCGCAAACAAATGGCAACGAGGATGAGGCCACAAGGAAGTCAGCCACAACCAAGTACCTACAGAGAGTAAGGCAGGTCCTGAAGAGCCAGCTGAATGGTAAGAACAAAGTTCAAGCCATCAACACATGTGTGGTGCCAGTCATCAGATACCCTGCTGGTATAATAACCTGGCCAAAGGAGGAGATAGAAACCACTGACATCAAACAACGAAAGCTCCTCACAATGCACGGAGGGTTTCACCTTAAGTCCAGCACCCTGAGACTGTACACTAAGAGAAAGGAGGGAGGCAGAGGACTAGTGAGCATCAGATCCACCATACAGGATGAAATAACCAAGAATCTGGAGTACATCAGGAAGAAAGCCCCCAATGATGATCTGCTAAGTGAATGTTTCAGGCAGCAGAAACCCAATGTAGAAGAGGAGAAAGAGGAACCCTCATGGAAAGATAAGCCCCGGCAGGCCATGAACCACCGGCAGTGGTAGGGCTAAGATACTGTGGGACTTCCAGATACAGACTGTAATTCAGGTTATGGCTAACCAACCGGACATTGTGTTGATAGATAAGATACAGAAAAAAGCAGTAGTGATAGATGTAGCAGTCCCAAGCAACTGTAACATCAGGGAGAAGGAGCACAAGAAGCTGGAGAAATACCAAGGGCTGAAAGAGGAAATAGAGAAGTTGTGGAAAGTCAAAGCCTCAGTGGTTCCAGTGGTCATCAGAGCACTCAGTGCTGTGACCCTAAAACTAGAAGAGATCCCAGGAACAACCTCAGAGATCTCTGTCCAGAAGACTGCAGTCCTAGGAACAGCTAAGATGCTGCATAGAACCCTCAAGCTCCCAGGTCTCTGGTAGAGGACCTTAGCTTGAAGTGAAAAGTGGATCCTTTATTTACAACACTCTTGACAATTTAAACAACCTAACAGATGTAAATTGAAAAAGAATTAGTTAGAATGAAATGGTTTGTGACTTCAATGTAAAGACACTAAAGACTTTAACATGGGAAACTCAACTACAGTCAAACATTAAACAGCTCACCAAAAGAGTATCAGTATTTTTCTACATGACTTCACAATCTTTGTGCATAAGAAGGTGACGCTGTAACATGCTGCTCAGATTCCTGTTCTGTGATTAACACACTGCATTATATAATGGTGACCATAGCAGGTACAATTCTTAATATTGTCAAACAACAACATTAAGACATTAAGACTGCCCGTATTTTAAAGCCAAAACAACAATAAACGGATTCATTTATTCAGCTGAAAAGATTGAGGTCTGTTACACATTTAATGTGTAGTGCACAATGTAGGTGAGTTCTGTTTATGCCTCCTCTATTTCCACAAGATTCACCTCATTCCTAAAAGCTCACATCTATGCGGGTTGTGACCAGCTTGATTACTGATTTATGAAAGAGTAGAAGCATCTTGAAGACTGACTCGTCATTGTGACCGTTTTGCAGAACTGTTTTGCAAAACTGCAAATATACAGTCTATGATCTCAACTTTAACTTTGGGAACCAATGAGTTGGTCTGAGCACCCCTGTTTTTAATTAATCTTGAAAGCGTTAAGACCGCCTCTCATCTGCAATCAGATCACCCAGGACAGATGTTAATACCAGGTCTGAACAGGGCATACAGTAATGACAGGTATATCAGTCTCTCAACTTGTTTTCTTCATAAGTCTTTAGAAATTAGACTTCAATACTAGAAACAGTAAGGCAAGTTTATTTGTTTAGTGATACTAAGTTGACTTCTGTTCACAATAATCAATGCATAATACAGTAAGTGACTTCACCACATTTCTGTTTTTATGTAGTAAATTAGACACTCTTCCTACTAACTAACCATCCTGAAAGTCCAACTATTTTTTGCATCTGTCCTTCTTCCCCAGGCCAGCTGTGTGAAATGAGTGTGTTTCTACATGTGTGGGAGTGTGAGGGTGAAGGAAGACCACTTTGTGTGGGCTGAACAGTGCTCGGGCTTTCTGTGCTGTGATGTTAATAAGCCTTTTTCTCCCTCAGCAGGACACAGAAAGCTGTCATTTACATGGAGGTAATGGAGTGATGGAGAAGTGGATGGAATGTGTGGGCGAATGATGATGAGGGCCTAGCACCTCTCCTTTTTTTTCTTTCTTCCTCCCTCTCTAATTTCTCCCAGCTCTTGTTTTTCTTTAGCATCTTTCTCTCCTTCTCTGTCTCAACTTAAGTGTCATTCTCTCTTTTTCATACAGTACATTTCTCATCAAGAGGTTGTTGTGATTGCTGCCAAACAGATTAAATTCAGAAGCCTGCGGGTAAACATTAAAAGTCTGAATCCAGTCAAGATGAACAGGAAAAGGTAAGAGCACCCAGAGAGAGTTTATGTAATTAAATGTCTTACTAGTTGTTCTTTCAGAGCATATTAACAATCATTTGGTAATCAAAGGAATTTTTGTCTAGCTTGGCAGTGGCTCTGTGCTTCTTTGAGCGCCATTCAAACACATGGAAGAATGAATTCACTCTGTGGGGCAGGCAGCGTGTGTGGAAAAGCAGGCAGCAATCCAGCCAAGCTGCTATCATGAATTTAGTTGTGTCAGTTAAATGACCAGAATTTCTGTTAAAAAAGGCTGTAATTATTTGCTGTGTTTTTTTCTTCTTTTAGTTGCATCAACAGAAAAGCCAAAACTGAATAATCAGTTTAAACCTTGATAAAATACCACTGTGTTCCTTCAGTGTGCACCATCTGAACAAACAATTCCCTGTGACAAAAGAAACAGATGAATAAAATGGACTAAAACAATAGAAAATCTTGAAAGTCCTAAAAGAATACAATAAATATATTACTTATCTATGATCAAACATAAATAATTTTAAACTCACAACTTGTAGACATCAAAAAATTAAAGCAATTAGTTTCATTTCTTGTTAGACTCTAAGAATATACTAGTTGTTAAAAAAGCCTTTATTCTTTCTTTGTTTACAATTATGTGATGGTTTTTAAGTTCTGATATTTTCCAAAACTGGAGATGATAAATTTGGTTCACTTTATGGACTCGGGTTAATCTGAGTCAATCACTAAAGTGATCCGGTTTACTTGAGTCAGTCACTCTGCCCCCGGTGCAAAACAAACAAACAAAAAATACTATGGCTGTGGATCTGCATTATTTGGAGAGGTTTATTTTACAATTAAACACACCAATAAACAAACAACTTAAAAATTATGTAATAAAAATGTAAAATGTGCAAATCAAATATATGTAAACCAAAATGTAACTTATGGTACTGTATGTGAAACATATGATAACTTTTTTCTGCAACTCACCTGAGTCAGCTGTTTTCTAATTATTTCTTTTACCCTACTTAGAGTCCCAGCTCACCTGAGCCCAAAGTGTTTCCAGATATTCAGATGACTTATTTTTATGAGTATGCTAACTCGTGGTCTTAGAGGCAGTCTGCCAGTAGATTGGTAGGATCCAAGTTAATTGAGACCTTGGACTCGTGAATCCTGATTTCAGTGTGAGGATTTGGCTCATTAACCTGGGTGAGTCCGTAACGGATCAGCTGTACTTAAAATCCTGGAAGGTAAAAACAAATGTTCTTTCAGATTTTCAATCAGTACTTGAATGAACAGACCAATTACAGCAGCTTTAAAAGTTATCATTGATTTCAGTGAACCTGTAGATGTAGCCTAGTGGTTATCAGGTTTTTGTGGATGAAGGTGATAGAGGATTTGGACCCAGAATGCAGACCAACACAAGGAACTCAAAAATAAAACTAATTTATTAATAAAGAAAACCAAAGGGCTGACGTGGCAGCAAACAAAAACTTACTAACAACAGAGATCACAAGTAACACAAGGAGGGAGACACGAGGAAAACCAAACACTGTATTTCTGCAACAATGAACCAGTGAGTACAAGAAAAACTCCAGACGGAGGCAACCAGAAGTCATTGTAATGAGATTCCCAAACCACCTCAACTGACTCCTTTTGATGTGGAGGAGAGGCGGCTCTATTCCAAACTCCCCCTGGATGACTGAACTTTTCACCTTATCGATAAGGCTGAGCCTGGTCACTCTATGAAAGCAGATTGTTTCTGCTGCTTGTGTCTAGGATGTTGTTGCTTGTAAACAAGATCCCAGTTACCTTAGGCACTGTTAACTCAACACTGTTTTTAAGTGAAACTGGAACATTTCTCTTGTGATTCAGCTGTTCTTGTACACAACAACAACATTTTGAATGTTTTGGCTTTCTGACACCAAAACATTTTGAACCCAGGTCACAGAGTGAATGTTTTTGGAAACTCCCGGCATTGGTGTGAAATCACACATGCACTACAGACGGCTGCAATCAACATTGTTTCAGCGCTTGCGCTAGTAGATCAACAACAGTAACAACAGCGGATAGAAGAGTACCGTTTGTACTACTCACCCTTGTCATTCACCATATGGATGTAACTGATTTCCTGCTGGAGAGATTGAAGTGTCTGCGGACATGCACATCGTTGAACTACAAAAATCATAGTGACAACTAGTGACCTAGCATTCAAACTACAGCAGATTCAGTGAGCACAACATTACTGTGTAAATGTGTAATTTTTCCACAGTCAAGGTAGAAAAATCTCTAACATTTCTAGGAAATCATTTATATGTTAACAGGACCTTAGTTTCTCAAGCAAATTATAATTTATCGTTGCTACCATTTTTGACATGAGATGCTACCAGAATTTGGCCTGAACCCTTTGAAAAATCTTTAGTCTCTAAATTTTTTTTTTTTTTAAATTTAAATAAAAATTTTCTATTTGGCTCATCATTGAGGAAATGAGTGTTTGGTTCTCTACAACCAAGACAAAATGGCAGATTGCTGGGACCCACTGAGTAGTTTTTTGCCTATATGGTACACAGATGATTATCAGTTCATTAAGTTATCAAGTTCAGTCATAAAGTATAATATTTTGAAGATCTACAAAAAGCTGGAATGGGAAAAGCCATCAACGGGAAGCCTGATGAGAGGGTGTGAACTGATGGTAAAATTATTCAGAAATCAAAAATGGAAAAAATATAAAAATAACTATCAATCACCCTTGATGTAAAATGCCATGAAAAGATTTTGCTTCATGGCTTGGATCACCATGAAAAAGTGAACTTTATATTTTACTGTTTGATTGTTTGTTTCAAGTTGATTAGTTTTGCTCATTGTAAAAGAAAAATCAAAAGTCCTCATTGAAAAGCTTAAATGAAAAAAAAAAAAACACTTCTGCACGTAAAGAATGTAGGGAGAACTGACTGGAATAAAGCAACAGTAAATTTAGTATCAGGAGACACACATGGGGTATCGAGGGGGCTCTCCCCTGCTCTTCCGAGACAAAGGTGGTCCCATTAACTTGTCACTGACAGGAAATACTCACCACAAACTGTTTTCTCCCACCCAGAGCAAATACGCACATGCAGACAACTTATCACATTTTAAGTATATCATGAGTGCAACAATCAGTTTTACACTTATTCATTCATATGCTATAACTGCCTGTAGTGTGACAATGAGGGGAAATACAATTATGAATGTGACACAAATAATAGTTGCGTATGCACATGCATGTATGCTAATGTTTGTGTCATTTCCCTGCAGCTTGAACTGGGAATTCCCCCACAGTTTTTTCACAGCAAAGGGACTCTTGCTTGTGTCCCGACAAAAAACACACCTCTCATAATGAGTGCTGGAAACTTTTCTGATTCTCCGCTCACGTCCTTTTAAACCTCCCTCTTATCCAAAACTCTCATGTCTCAGTTTAGTGAAGTTAGTTTTAGCTTTGTCATATGGCTACCCAAACATTGTTTCTTAGTTTGTTGAGCACATGTAAACATATGTACAATCAAGCTATTGCTAATTATTTAGACTAATGCAAAGACAAACAAATTTACAAAATAAATCATTTTTGTGATATTATTTTTTGTACTATTTTTAATCTTCCTGAAACCCTCAAAAGAGAGAGACAAAGAGAGGTAGAGAAGCACTTGTAACTTCAGGTCAATTTGACCCGAAGGCCATGGAAAAGTTAAAATACCTGATATTTTCACCAGCATGCTGTTGGGTTTTAGGATGGTAAATTCTTTCCTTTGCATCCATTTAATTCTCTTCATTCATTCATGTGTGAACTGCTATCTTATTGTAGTGAAGGCATTTAAGTGATCTAAGAAGCCACATTGGAGGGGCCCATTGGTCTCTGGTAGGGTCTTGGATTGGTCCTTGGTAATGTACCAAAGTGCAATTCAAAAATATGTGAACTCAAGTAACCCAGAATTTAGGGTTAGGGAGACTAGGGCATTACCCAGGAGCAAAGCCTTCAAGAAATGCTTATTGAAGAGTGCTAATTGGTCTGGGCTTTTCCAATGGGGCCCAGCATAACTCAACAAGCTACATAAAACATTCATCTTGAGGACTAACCACCATCAATGTTAAGTTGATTATACAGTGTTCTAAGACAAAGATCTGAACCACAGTTGATGAAACTAGCCATAGACAATGGGTAAGAAGCCCAAGCTCATGCAGGAGCTTGTCTCATAAAAACTAATTTAGGATGTTGACTCTTGTTTGATTAATGTAGCTCTTAATTTGCTGCTGTATGTTCAAATATTAATTTTTCTAAGTCATTTGGTTGTAGTGTGTTATTGCATACTAAAAAAAGTCATGTGACCCCATAATTGTGTGCAGAAGACTTGATGGAACATAGAGCCCCACATTCCTAGTGCACAAACTGTGGTTCCCAAAATACAACATGGCAATGTCCATAAAATGTGATCTTGTAGATTCAGTTCTTAACAATGGAAGAAGGTGGGACATTGCATCTAAATTCCTTTTACAGTTGATTGCATCTCAACACACAACAAGACTTCTGGGACCAGTCTCCTGAGAACAAGCTGAATTGAGCTGCTCAAGGCTGCAAAAAAGGTGGGCTTATTTGTCAGCTCATTACTTTAAGATCAAGTCTTGCAGTTTTTTCTGGTGGTCAGCATTTTTAATTTGGGGCAAAGCTGTTATGTGTCCATAACAAATGTTGCATTCAGGGATAGGTAAATTTATTGCGTGGACATCCTGGGTTCCTAGGTAATGAAAGACTATGTAATTCCATTACTAGATGTGCAACCTTGTGACTTGGGCATTTTTGGCCAACATGGAGCTGAGATGTCAACTGCTCTCCATTTTATGATGAGCTGAATCAGATGGGAAGGGACCACTTGCTTACAGACCAATGGACCCAAGCATCTAGTGAGGGTGTGCTGCTAACTTGAAGTGAAAGGATCAATAAAGGCAAAAAAAAAAAAAAAAAAAGTTTCTAACTTGTAAACCCCCCAAAGTAACTGCCAGCAGGCCAAGCAGAATGGTTCAAGCACTTACAAAAACAAGAAATAAAGTGTAGGAGGAATTTGGTAATGCTGTGGAACATGACATTTGCTTTGCTTCAAAGAGATTCTGGCAAACCATCAGACACCTCGGGCAGGGGAAAGTAGTGGTTTGCCAACACTGTTTACAGGGAAGATAGAGTGCTGCTTACTTCATGTAGAGATTTTGACTAGTTGAGGAAAGATTATTCTAAACATCTTCTCAGCATAGAGCGTTATTGTAATGAACCACAAATCAACACAATCTTCAAAGTTAATAACAACAGACATTGGAGTCTGTTGTTATTTAAATAATTTCTTAAATAACTGATAGAGACGAGATGTAAAAATTGTAAAATAATAAATAAATAAACAAGAGCTTTGTGCCATAGAAATGTTTTGTTTCTGTTGTAGTATATATATATACTAATTAACCTAAAGTGTTAAAGATAATTTGGCATGCATGCTGTGTACACAACTGAAACAGAATTATTATCACCCACTACCAAAGGTGAATGAACAGTATGGTTTTTGCTGGTTATACTGTAAGTGTGCGTGTGTATGTTAATTTGTTTGTCATGCTAAAAAAATATCTCAGGATTACTGGATGGATTTTAATGAAACTTACAGATAGTAATTATGGTTCTTAATCTAATACTTTTTAAATCCCCCCAGATAGCCTTGACAGCTAATCAACATGATAAAACACAAAATGTTTCACACTCATTCAAATTTAGAGCTATTGAGCTAAAATTTGGTGTGGTAATAGTTGACAGACATCCTTAACCCATATTTTGTGCACTAACACATCTCACGAGACCTCACAATATCACACGTGATTGTGCATAAAGAAATCTACAAGGTTTGACCAAAACTCTAACTCCAGTGCTTCTCATCATGAGACAATTTTGTGTAACACTTTAGAATTAAAGAGGTTGGATGATATGCCTTCTTATAGGGAGTGCCAAGCTTTTAATTACTAAAGATTTTGATTGAAATTTTAAAAATCTGCTTTTTTTCTTGTGCATGAAAAAATCTAAATCATGTTTAACTTGTTTTACTTCTTCATGTACTGCTGTTCAAAATACCCATTCAAATGAAATAACATGATTTATATTTGGTAATAAAATGAATCTTCTGTAGTTTCATACAAGAATAAAGAAGACGTCATACACTATACCGAAACTCTTCCAGAAACTGGTAGATTGTTTTGCTGGTGTAAAATCTTATGTATTTATGATGTTTTGTCTGAGAACATTTCTAAAATTGAGCACTGACAGAGACTGAAGTGTCCTTGTCCCTGACTGATCTGTCCATATCATGATGCAGCAAGCTGAACCTGATGTAGAGGACACTCAAGTGAAGTCAATGAGATGTCCTCACACATTTTAGGGCAGGACACTAAGAGGCTTTACAGAATTGAGTGACACACTGTTATGAAGATTTCTCTAAAACAAAAAAAAAACAAACATTTTATGTGAAAGAATAGCAGCAGAGAGCTGTGAATATTGGTCAGATTGACTTGAAGATGTAGGATGTTATTTTTTGAAGGTGAAAATTGACAAAATATTAGAAGGCTTGCTGTCAGATAGATGGTATCACAGAGCTGCTAATTGGAGCAATCAAAGTGTAAAGCAGTAGTGTGGCATTCTAATGTTCCTGTGTACTTTTCTATCCTGTATGAAGGGTGTTTCTTAGTAGCTCATCCCAACTTGATTCTCAGTTCAGAGCCCTGTGGAACCAGCTGCTTTTATTGGTGCATTTATGTGAGTGTCAGTTTTGTTTTTGTTTGTTTTTCTTTAGAGAGAGAGAGAGAGACAGAGAGAGACAGAGAGAGAGAGAGAGAGAGAGAGAGAGAGAGAGACAGGGAGAGAGAGAGAGAGAGAGAGAGACAGGGAGAGAGAGAGACACACACACAGGGAAAGTCAAACTAAAACCATAAATTTATGTGGGTGCAGGTGGACAGGTGTGTCTGTATTACTGTTGCTGGAATTCCCCAACCTGAGCTGTGACAACTGTCCAAAAATTTTCTGTTTTTTTTTTTAATTTATTTTTTCTTCCCAGAAGCCAACTGTGATATTTGTTCCAGATGATTTGGATTTATTTGGTGAATCAAAGCTACCCTTTCTCAAACATTTTGGCCCTGGAATTCACCTGTGCCTAACTGAATTTGCTGAACACAATTAGGAGGCCATACAGCTGTGTGAATGAAGCTTTAATTCAATTCAATTCAATTAAATTAAAAAATACTTCATTAATCCCAAAGGGAAATTAAATGTTGTTGTAGCTCATAATTCTGGTTTTGTTAAATAGTTTTTATAGATGATGGCTGTGGGCAGGAAGGATCTCTTGTTGAGGTCTGTCCCGATGTGTCCTCTGTCCTGGTGTCCTCAAAGAGTCCCACCAGGTAAACCTCCTGCAGAACCATGACAGCCGAGCTCTGGAAGCGCAGATCAGTCTTGAAGTCCTGGGCGATCTCCCGGACCAGGCGCTGAAAGTGAAGCTTCCGGATGAGCAGCTTGATTGACTTCTGGTAGTTATGGATCTCCCTGAGAGCCACGGTACCGAGCCTGTAGAGGTGAGGCTTCTACACTCCACCAGTGGCCGGCGTGTTCCTGCGGGCAGCTTTGGTGGCGAGCTGCTTCCTGGGAGCTTTACCTCCGGTGGATTTACAGGCGGTCCGCTTGGTTCTGGCCATGACTGGACTTCAGGGTTCTTCGTGTTTAACACTGAAGAGTAAAAGATGTAAATTAGCTGCTCCCGATTGTGAAAAAAGCTACCTTGTTGTCATAGTTACACATCATAACAAAATGACTAAAAGTAAAAAAGGTTTCAGTAAAAATCCTTCCAGCTGCACAGCATCCAATACCAGAGGAAATAATCATCCAAAAAAGTGATTCACATCAAGAATAAAAAGGAATAACATTTTTAAAAGCAATAACTAAGAATGAATATAACAGAGCTACTCCAACATGAAGCCACCTTTAGTAGTGCAATTCTAGAAGAATTTACAGTTATAAGCCAAAATTAACATCAGCTATGATGTTGAGCCATGAGATTGAAAGAGTTGTCAAGAAAATATGTTGGAAAGGGTTTCACCACAGCACAGATTGGGTGGAGAATACACTAAAACTCAATAAATCCAAAACACAGTAGTGTTGAGGTTTCTCAGAATTTCCACTGTTAGAAAGATTCATAGGTTAAATTATGAGTTTAAATGAGTTGTTTTTTAGAAAAGTGTTGCTACTTCAAGATTCTTTGACATTTATACATCTCCACACGTAAAATTCCCATGCGAGGCGCATAGTTTTAATTGGGAAAATTACCAATAATTCATTTCAAAACAATAGAATGAATAGAAAAGAATATCATGTGCATATAAGTTTTTGATGTTTAAATGCAAATTTAGTCCTTTTTTAGTTTTAAAATTGTATTTCCATTGTCAACTCTTTAACATTGATGCAGATCTGTTCAGACAGTTGTCCATCTCATGTTTATATGTCAGAGAACATGCAATAAGTCTGTCTGCTCAAGCTGAATAACAGCTCACATTTTTTGGAAAGCAGTATGGCCAGTTTTCTGTCAGTACTTATCAACACTTCTTTTTTGCAAATATCACACCTTGTAAAAATTGTTTTTCTTAGCTACTTTAGAATCTTGCAGTTTAGGAGAGTTTTGGCTGTTCCTGGAAAAAAAACTGCAATTCTGAAGTCTGCCCACAAATTTTTATGATGTTTGGCTCCTTGAACTGTGAGGGTACATGAGGATCTTTAGGTGTGTTTTAAACCATTTACATAAGTAACTGTCTTCTTTTCAACTAAAGCTTCCTTAAGATGTTAGTTTGCGTTATGTTACTGAGTCCACTCATCTTTCCATCATAGAAATGTTCATCTGTAGTGCTGGTTGCCACAAATGCTCAGAAATTCTTCTCTCATGTGCCCAAGTCTTTTATATTAACATATTTTGTTCAAGAATATGTCATCTGGAAAATCCTATCCATCCATCCATCCATCCATCCATCCATCCATCCATCCATCCATCCATCCATCCATCCATCCATCCATCCATCCATCCATCCATCCATCCAATTTAATTTTGGTAACTTTCCATCAGTTTGTCTAAAACAAGCTTTTTAGAAATAGTGTTAATTTTGTTGATGAAATATTTTTGTCATAGTTTTTGTGAACTTTCTTTTTCTGGATGAAAACAAAACGATAACTAAACTTGCAGAAGAGGACCAAAGCTTTGAAAGCTACTGGCATTTGTGTTCATGATAAAAAATGAAAAGGAAATGTCTGATAGTAACAAGTTCCAATCAGATTGAATTTTGTTGTGTAGAAAGGTGAGAATATATTCAATCAGCACTAATCTCTGGGAAGAGAAATAACAAATTTGATCTACAGTATCCCCGGAAAGACACAACAACCAGTTTCTGTGCAAAATCCTAAACCAAAGCAAAAGATGTAATCACCTGGCAGAAACAGAAGACTAATATAAACACATTTTTACAATAAACATCAAGTAAAACAAGACGCTATGAAAACCATGTTTGCTGGCAGTCACTGGTAAAAACATGAACTCTGCTGTGATGAGTTAATGTTACTGACTCGTGAAGTCATTTACTCTTGTTCTCATTTAAATAAACATTTAACAAACATTTTAAGAAATATAATAGGTGTCAAATGTAATCAGAGATTTTTTTTCTCATCTCACAGGAAACTTCAGACAAGACTAACGCTGTGCGAGACCTGAATGAATTGTTCAAAACTTGTGAGCTATTTTCCTAAATTGGGAGCCATGATTCTTTTTCTCCATTAACTAGCTGATTCATCCCTGCTACAGCTAGCTAGGGATAGCTAACTGCAAAAAAGACACCAGGCAGGCAGCATGTTGCTATTGTGCAGCTGCTATACTAACAGCATTATATAAATATATCAAGCTAAATTCTTCATTAGCCCTGTGGTATTTTTGTTTCAACTCAATATTTTTAAATGGAGTTAATCATTCTCTATTACTAATATTATTATCAATAATAGTAGTAGTATTTGCATTATTAGTATCAGTTCTTTCACAGTGTTTATTCAAAAATATGAAGTTAATTCCCATGAAAAATATCTTATTCTGTGACATCAGACTTACTGTTCATCAATTTCATACCGTAATTTTCTTTTAAGAAAAAACAAGGCCAGATGAATAAATTTGTTTTATATAAGATTTAAAGATGTATATGAGTATTACACATGCAAACCTTACATATTAACTTTTAGAACAAGGTGTGAAATGATTACTGATGCTTAAATATGACTAAAACTAAAATACATTTTAGTCAAAAGATTATAACAAAAATATAAATAAAAATTTGCTGTCATAAAAAACACTGTTCAGATAGAAGTGAAGCTGAAGCAGAAGGTTTACTGTGAACAGATCACTGTGAATCTACACCAAGACATGCAGAGAGTAACCACTGTGTTATACTGCTTGTCAGGAGTGATGCAGAATGAATCTGATTCATAATTTTAAGTGTCTGATGTGTAAATTTACAACTCAGAGAAAAAGACTGAGTGTCTGTCAGACAAAGAAAAGGTAAATGAGGGAGTAACCTACAAGCCATCCTGAAATGTCAGGTAAATTCCATTTTCTCCATAGAGATGTAACCATGTCTTTAGACAGCTAGATTGCTTACAGTGGGATATAAATGCACACTTAGTGACATTTACTGGATGAGCTGAGACCTAGCACATTTTCACGTGAATAGTTGTGTAGAAAGCTAAGAAGAAAACGAAGCCTTGTGCAATGAGGGGAGTCTCAGAATTTTCTAAACTTTTTGGTAGCACTTTATAATATTTACACCTAAATTAGCCTTATTTAATCATTAGTAAATGATTAATTAACCTTGAAAACATCATTAAGGACGATTCATACTTAATAAGCCATAAATTAACACATTTAATAATGCTTTACCCATAAAGGCTAATTACTTCCAAAACCAACATACTCAATCTTTTTTCATGCTTCATGAATTGACTATAACTATACTGTGTGTATATGTATGTAAATGGTCGTATAAATGTACTTTCACACCATGTGTTAGACATGTTTTAATGGATAGAGAATGTTTGACTTGACTATATACTTATCCTGCAGTGCATGAATAATTAAGACAGTTGCTAGTAGTTAGTTAAGTCTTTTTGTGAACTCTTCTAAAGTGAAGACTTTATGCTTTATGAAGTATTTGGTAATGTAGACAAAACTCTGAAGGGCCACAAGTTCCTTTTCACCTGTGGAAATCAGACCAAAATTAGTCAAAATCAAGCCAGGAGACATGGAATACAAAACATATAGTTAGGTATTGACATTTTTGACTCTCAAAACATCTAAGTTGTGTACTTCAAATAGAGCAAAGTATTTGTAGACAAAAGAAAGGTATCAGTGTAAATTAATTATAAATCTCTAAAATGCTAAACACCTGCTGTATCCAACACATTTATGTTCCATTACTTTAATTAGAAAAAATGCAGTTTATCAGAAGCCTTATAATCTTTAAAGTGTAACTAACCCCCCTGTCAAAGCTTAAGCCACCAAAGTGGGCGGTGCCAAGATACACTGAGAGGCATGGCTAAGTGTGGGCATGAGCAGAGGGGTGGAGGGGAAGTGGGTGTTGTCTGGATGATGGAATGTAACAGCTAGCTAAATTTGTCATATAGCGAAACATGGAGAGTGACCAGAGTAACGCAGGTAGTTTTGCGACAGTGTTTTGTGGGGGAAGATTTTTCACCACCCTCGTCACCACAGTTTGAGGGAGGGGCTGTGGAGCTCAGCGGGCCTGGCTCAAGGCACTGACTCGGGGATGCCCAAAGTCAGCGCTGCTGAAGCAGTGGAGGACAGAATGGGTATCTGAATAGTAAAGTGTTGTTAAAATGTTAACCTGAAAAACGCTTTCCAATCAGTACTCGTCAATGCTCGCTATTCCAACTCCAGACTGACCACTGGGGGGAAGGGTGTGTGTGTGAGTGAGACGCTTTAATACCCAAACGTGGGGGGTCTGTGATGAAGTTGTACCAAGTTGTACCCCTGCAGCCAATAGGAAAATTCAACTGCCTAGGAACCGTGTGACTGAAGAAGGGCAGTAGTGGGACCATTTTAGGCAAAATAATGCGGAACACAACTTTACACAAAACTGTCAAAATTCACACAGAAACATAAAAGGTAAAACCCTAAATATCCTGTTTAGACAGTTTATCTGCAAAAAAAAAAAGTTGATTTGGGGATTAGTTAGACTTTAAGTAGTTGTTCTGCCTCTGGATCCTCTTTAATAGCAAAGACATTGTTAGCAGTAAAAACTTTTCACTGTCACGGAAATACATCATGATTGGTGAAACAACTTTACTTATCATTAACTATAAAATATTTATCTCACACAACTAAAAATTTACATACATATATTTCGAAATATTTTTATTTTATTGTTTAATTTTTATTTAATTTCTTTACGTCTTATTCAAGGTAATGTGAGTGGTGGCGCCCTTGTGCCCTCTATTGGCCAGCCGTCACTGGAGTTAACGTTCCTAAGTTAAAGCTAACCCAATTCTAACTCAATGCTAACCAGATGCTAACTTGTAAACACATGAGTGTGCTTCAGAGTAACATTTATGAACTCTCACACCAGAGTAATCTAATCCATAGCAGTTTTAGACTATGACATTTGTTTAATCACACATGGATTGTCTATTTTTCATTAATAACAAGCTGCTCTGAATCACAAACTGATCTCAGGCTGGCGGTCTGTAAGCAGCTCAGACCTTTTAATGAGAACGAGCGTTCACGTCACATTAAAAGTACAACTTCCTGTTTCTTGTCTCCTGTTTCTTGGCGAAGTCCTCCTCTCCATTTGCCTTTGTTTTAAAATTAAAAATAGTTGGGACTGCTGCTGGCAAAAGGTCCTGTTTTTTTGACGTGAAGCCAGTCCACCACAGTAACGAGGGTTGGAGCGGTGCTTCTCTTTGAAGTGGTCCGAATCCGAGTTCTGATAGTAATTCCCACATCAGAGCTTATGGATCCAAATCTGAGGAAGGTTTTTATTTTTATTTTTTTTTAATTAAACTCTAGTGGTATTTTCTGTCTGGTTCAAACAATTAATTCCAACAAACTGAACTATATTGTATATTGTACTATATTGTGTCTCCAATTCAGCAATTCATCCACTCACTGGTGAATTGCTGAACCTCAGCAGCTCAGTGGACGTCAGACTTTCGGGGGTTCATGGAAAAAGCTGAGAACACCGGAGTGGTTTCTTCAATGTTCGTTTTTAAAAAAAATATAATATAATTTATTTATTTATTTTTACAATAAGCATATTTTATGATTTTCTTTCAACTGATGTTGGCTTCATAACACTTTTAAGTTCAGCTTTAAGGCCAGTCAAAAAGTTCTGCAGAATCATGCTAGCATCAACAAATCCATAAAAAAAAATTTTCCTAAAAAAAGCCGTGATTGAGTCCCACTTCTGTTACGTCATCAACCACTGAGGGGACAATTGACTGTGTTGTTGTCGTGTTTTTTTCAGCTGTTTCCTGTGCAAGGAGAAAAATGTGTGCTAAATATGCCTAAGGTCAGTCGAAAATTTCTGCAGATTCCTCCTAGCAACAACATGTCTGGTGCCAGTAAGGAGATGGAAACAAAGGACAGTGCAACAAGCAGAACATCAAAAGCGGGAGTAAATCACAGTTTTTTATTTTGAAGAAACTTTTTATGGATTTGTTGTTACTAGTGTAATGGCAGAGTTTATTATAGGGTAACACTTGTTGTTGATAAGTCCTGACTATGCTATGACTTCTCACAGAATGAACTTGTTTACAGGAGTGATGTTAAATTTAGCGGTAACGTATCATGTGACCTAGATAAGCATTTTGACATGCATCAAGAGTGAGTCATAGGCAGATGTAGTGGAGAGAATCCAATCATTTTTCAAAAGAAATGTCGTTCAGACTCCAAAAATAAATAAAACGGAAATACTATAAGTTAATTATTCTTTCTGTGTGGCCTGGTACCAAATGACCCACGGACCGGTACTGGTCCAGGGCCTAGGGTTTGGGGACCTCTGCTCTAGAGGTAATGACTACCACCTGACATGCAGCTTCATATCCCTCACTGTGGAAATGTGCTGGGTTTTTTTCACACAATCATCTCTCAATGTGTCATTGGACTTGTAGGTAACTAATCTTTCAGCTCCATGTCCTTGTCCAGTGTTAATCCAGATACCTGCAGTTTTTCATTGCATCTTTTTACCTATAATCTTTTTTATTTTTTGGCAGTTACATTTTTAGGATGGAAATTCCATTATCTTCTGCATTTTTTTTTCTCACAAATATATTTCAAGACCATTTTTCCTATATTTGTATGAATAAATACACCTTTCAATAATAACAATAATAATTTTCCCAAAGACAGAAGGTAATGAAGTATTTATTTTAACCCCATGAACCTTGTCTTGGAACACCTACATAATGCAGTCTAGGTGTGCCACTTTCACTGTCCTGGATTCTGCTTTATTCCCATGGAACATAGTCACTAATTGTATCATTTATTAATTTTAAATATCTGTAACTAAATTATATTTACTGAATCCTAATATCTAGATGCTGATATTGCAAGGACAGTTAAAACAATTTCAGAAATCATTCATTATCATAATCTGAAGTCAAATGATCTCATCTTTATTTAATCCAAAAGGCATGGGTGCATGTTGCCAATCACAGTCTCATCTAATGGCACTTTCTGTTTTAACATAAATTCTAGCAAAGCTGTCAATTTCATTTCCAAAACATGTCACTGTTTAGTGGAAATCAACATATCATGACCATTTTTTTTCTTTCTTTTTTTTTTTTACATTTTACAAGTGAGTAAAGACTTTTATTTGCTTTTCACAATAACAAAATTCCACATTCAACACACACACACACACAGAGCACCATCCACCACTCTTGCATTGCTTCCAACAACCCCAGGGACATATATAACACAGAATAATGTTGGAGCTTTCTCCTCCTCCTCATGTACTTAACCTTGTATCTCACCTGTGTGTTGTCTGTGAGTCAACAGAGATAACAGCAAGAGAAATTCCCGCCTCGGTGGCCAGATGCTGCAGAGTTCGGCCATCCCGGGGATGTTTATGTGAGAGGCAGAGGACTCACGAGAGAATATCTCTCTGGAAATGAGGCATCATCCACCTTGATGTGTCAGTGCTGCCTTCTCCTCCATGTTGCTTTTACACCTACATCGTCCTCCACCTTCCAATGTCTCAGTCCTGTTGCTCTCTTCATTTCCCTCCTCTTACTTCTCTATTCCCCTCCCCCCCTGCTTCACATTAAATTAAAAAACTTGTAGTGATCGTGTTTTGAGATATAGTTTAACTTTGTCAGAGAAAAGCTAGGGCTGTTGTTGAATTCTACTTTTGATTTTTAAATTATGTAACAATATGTAATGGCATCTGTATCCTTACAAACATTGTGGAGGTAATTTTTCTGAAACAAAGCTTGGATTTCAGCCTTTCAGACATGTTACCAATATAATAATACTCAACACAGTGAACAATGGGTAGAAGAGTCTGTCAACATTAACAAGACAGTAATCTACGGATGAAAAAATTTCTCTGAGGGTGAAACTCATGCTGTAGTAACATACATTGTAATCTTTACATGAGCCTATGGGGTTTGTTCAGCTTATGTAGCAGTATGATATGATCTATACTTATCTCTCGTATTGTGTGATTCCTGTTAAAATTGAATATTTTCCTTTAAAATTGATAAAATAATTGTCACGTGTTCAGCAATAAATTTGACATATCACAGAAACAACCCAGGCCTGTCATTCCATTGTTTCTAAAAAAGACAATAAAAAAATAATAATAAAAAAAACAAACAGAAAAGGTTCAAATGAACAAGAGCAATTACATGAGAAATTTGTTAACCAGGTATGTGGCAATACTGACTGAAAAGTTTGGTGAGGTCCTCACATTGGCTTTGCCTGAGAGTAATATCTACGCAATAAACTTTGTATACTAGCACTACGCTAAATGTATTTAGGTATTTTCGATACATGGCAAACTCCCATTTAACATGGAGGAAAAACAGTCTTGACAACATCACTGCACAGACTAGAGTAGTAACAATGACCTAGTCATCAAGACAGTTTATTCCAAAGGCTTGGGTTTGCACATCCAATGAGTTTTGAGGTATGAGTGGGAAGTGTGGGATGATCTGCAGGATGATCCCCATCAAAAAGGCAATCCATCACTGGATGGGGGACAACAGACAAGTTACCCAGGTGATGGGTGAGGGAACTTGAGATCATGCCAGAAACCAGTTGTAACTACGTACAGTTCCCTTGAGTTTCATTGTGTTCTTGGTACTGAAGACGGATTTATTTCCTATGGGTTTGTTAAGTGTGTCTGAATATAATTTTGAAATCGTGTACATAAAGAAAGCATTAGAGCTTAAAGGTCAGCAATTCCCTGATTTTTCTGCCATTACTCTGTATTTTCCTTTTCTTTGCTCTCTCACTCCTTCATTTCTCTTAAGCTTTATTTATCTGTGCAGTGCCACATGCACTCAACCCTCTCATTTGTCAGCCACACCCAGTATTTTAGTGAAGTAATCCCCAGATTGTTTGCCACAATCAGAATGTGATTGAGCAACGCCTGTTGCACCTTAATATCAGTAGACCAATTCACCACAAGAGTTCAATGCTGCTTCTTTTAACAGTATATCATAATGAAAATTGTAGGTTTTACAGAGAGAAGGAAATAAAGAATGGGAGGAAAAAGGTGATATTTGGTTTCCAAGCAACAGTTAACACTGGGTGCAGTAAGAGCTGCAGGGTGGGTTCCTGAGTTCCCATGTTTCTGCCTTCATCTCTACATTCTCCTCCTGAGGAATTTGACCTGCACGACCTCTAGGAATATGTCTAGATTTATCCTTCTTGCTGATACACAATCACAGCACACTGTAATCAAAAATGGTTACAAGAGCAAATCTTCCTCCCTCTTGTATCATCATTTCATTGCAGAGGTGGTTTTGGTCACAGAGCCATGTGCACTGCAGCGGGCACACAAGTTTATTCAATAGATATTTTGATCAATTCACAACATTCAGTGTGTGTTTCTGTGGTATGACTTGCTACATTTGAAGTGGCGCAAATTGCTGCTATGCTTTTACAGTCTAAGGACCTTGATATGCACACAAATAAAACATTTTGATTCCAGTGTCAGCCCATCAGTGAAGATGTAAAAATGTCTGCTCTGCTGGAAGTCCCCACACAGAGGACATTACTCTGCAGAAAGAGAAAAACAGTAATTAAAAGAAGAGATGTGGTAAATAGAAAAAGAACTGTAATTAAATAAAAAGGCTGGACAATTAAGAAGGAAACAAAAAAATTTTTAAAGCTGGTTAGCATATTACGGAAACTGGAAATGTTACAATCTGTATTATGATCAATCACTGACTACTTTCATGTGAATAAGAAAAAATAATTTCAGGAAAAATCCTTTTGAAATTTTGTTTATATCCAGTTCATTGCACTTGTACTGTTTTGTTGCAGTAGTCAGTCCTCAACAATATGCCAATTTTAGTGTCTTGAAAGGATGGCAACACTTTTTTTGGTTACTTGTACACTCTTTAGGCACTTTATTAGAAATACAAGTGCACCTGCTCATACATGCAATTATCCAATCAGCCAATCATTTGGCAACAGTGTTGAGTACCAAATCAGGAACAAAGGTCAAGTGCTTCAGATAATGTTTGCATGAATGATCAGAAGTTGCTAAATGGCATCTCTGTGACTTTTTATGCACAATATTGAATAGAGGGTAGTCTAACAAAACAAGAGAAGGGTTCTTTTGCTGATCAGAACACCCTGTTGATGAGATGTACACACTGAGGACAAGAGCTAATTCCAGAAAAACACCATTTCAGATAGCTACTGTTGCTGCCCAGAAAGCCACAGCAACACATTTAATATTCCAAATATAACAATGGTTTAGATTCCAGTCCTCGTAACTTTGATGTTGTGCTGTGTATCAGATGTGAACCTGCAAGTCTGAGGAATTCAGAAATGTGGCAAAAGGTTACTGTTCAAGCTGAAAAAGAAAAAAATACTAAAGTTGGGCACAAACAAGAAATATATACACTGCTCAAAAAAAATAAAGGGAACACTTAAACAACACAATATAACTCCAAATAAATCAAACTTCTGTGAAGTCAAACTGTCCAATTAGAAAGCAACACTGATTGGCAATTAATTTCACATACTTATTGGCAATTAGCAAGACACATTCAATAAAGCAGTGGTTCTGCAGGTGGGGACCACAGACCACTTCTCAGTACCTATGCTTTCTGGCTGATGTTTTGGTCACTTTTGAATGTTGGTGGTGCTTTCACACTCGTGGTAGCATTAGATGGACTTTAAAACCCACACAAGTGGCTCAGGTAGTGCAGCTCATCCAGGATGGCACATCAATGCGAGCTGTGGCAAGAAGGTTTGCTGTGTCTGTCAGCGTAGTATCCAGAGGCTGGAAGCACTACCAGGAGACAGGCCAGTACACCAGGAGACATGGAGGAGGCCGAAGGAGGGCAACAACCCAGCAGCAGGACCGCTACCTCCACCTTTGTGCATGGAGGAACAGGAGGAGCACTGCCAGAGCCCTGTAAAATGACCTCCAGCAGGTCACAAATGTGCACGTGTCTGCACAAACGGTTAGAAACCGATTCCATGAGGATGGTATGAGGCCCCAACGACCACAGATGGGGGTTGTGCTCACAGCCCAACACCGTGCGGGACGCTTGGCATTTGCCAGAGAACACCAGGATTGGCAAATTCGTCACTGGTGCCCTGTGCTCTTCACAGATGAAAGCAGGTTCACACTGAGCACATGTGACAGACGTGACAGAGTCTGGAGACGCTGTGGAGAGCGATTTGCTGCCTGCAACATCCTCCAGTATGACCGGTTTGGCGGTGGGTTAGTAATGGTGTGGGGTGGCATTTCTTTGGAGGGCCGCACAGTCCTCCAAGTGCTCACCAGAGGTAGCTTGACTGTCATTAGGTACCGAGATGAGATCCTCAGACCCCTTTGTGAGACCATATGCTGGTGCGGTTGGCCCTGGGTTCCTCCTCATGCAGGACAATGCTAGACCTCATGTGTCTGGAGTGTGTCAGCAGTTCCTGCAAGATCAAAGCATTGAAGCTATGGACAGGCCCGCTCGTTCCCCAGACCTGAATCCGATTGAGCACATCTGGGACATCATGTCTCGCTCCATCCACAAATGTCACGTTGCACCACAGACTGTCCAGGAGTTGGCAGATGCTTTAGTCCAGGTCTGGGAGGAGATCCCTCAGAAGACCATCCACCACCTCATCAGGAGCATGCCCAGGCGTTGTAGGGAGGTCATACAGGCAGGGTTCTGGAGAGGAGGGTCCATCGGATAGTCGAACCTCGGACTCAGGAAGAGCAGTGTGGTTTCATCCTGGTCATGTAACACTGGACCAGCTCTACATGCTCAGCAGGGTCCTCGAGGGTGCATGGGAGTTCACCCAACCAGTCTACATGTGTTTTGTGGACTTGGAAAAGGCGTTCGACCGTGTCTTTCGGGGAATCCTGTGGGGGGTACTCCGGGAGTATGGGGTACCAGGCCCTTTGTTACAGGCTGTTAGGTCCCTATATGACCAGTGTCAGAGCTTGGTCCTCATTGCAGTCGGACTCGTTTCCGGTAAGAGTTGGACTCCGGCAAGGTTGCTCTTTGTCATAACGTTTATGGACAAAATTTCTAGGCGCTGGAAGGGTGTTGAGGGGATCCGTTTTGGTGGCCTTAGGATTGCGTCTCTGCTTTTTGCAAATTATGTGGTCCTATTGGCTTCATCAGGCTGTGATCTACAGCTTTCGCTGGAGAGGTTCGCAGCTGGGATGAGGATCAGTGTCTCCAAATCCGAGGTCATGGTCTTGAGACGTAAAAAGGTAGATTGCCTTCTCCGGGTCGGGAAAGATGTCCTGCCCCAAGTGAAGGAGTTTAAGTATCTCAGGGTCTTGTTCACGAATGGGGGAAAAATGGATGTTGCGCCATTCGAGTAGTAATACCAACAGAGTCCCACCTGTGACACGTCGGATGATCAACCAGTCTATATACTGGCGTCATCCGAGGCTCTGTTCCTTATTTCTTCTTGTGTGTGGTTCATTGCATGGCATTGGCCTTTGGATCATTTTACCGGCGTTGGACGCCCAATTGCCTGTTGGCTGGAGAATCGCCCTCCTAGGGGCTGTGACGGTCAATCTTTGTTGAAGGTAATTCTGCTGTTTGTTGGTTATGACAGCATTTGCACCTCCTCTCCCAACTCATGACTTCTAACTTCTGTGTATTTGGAGCTTGACTAACAGTGTTAGCCTCTCCTTGTTTATTTATTTGTTTTGCTTTAATTGGCAATGATAGCTTCTCATCCCCTCTTCCAGTTTTAGCCAAATTTCTGGTGAGAGTTTTGGATTAAGCTAACAATGGCCCCACCTAGGTGCTCAAAGCGCCAGAGTGAAGTCACAGTCACTGTGGCTCCTCCTAAGAAAAGGTTAGCTAAGTGTGATCAAGGCCTTTCCGCGAGGGTTCAGCAGTTGTCGGCGGAACTGGCAGAGTTGAAATCTTTCTTTTAGGCAAGCCAGCTGGATACTTCAACGGCGCCGACTGGATTCTCTTATCCACCCATGCCTGAGTTGGCTGCAGAGGACGATGTCTCGTCTTTTGCCGCCTTTGCCTCTCACTTTAGGAGTGAAGAGGAGGTGCAGTCAACTCGTGCTTCGGAGACTGGCTCACTCTCTTCATCTCAGAGTGTTGCTAGTGGGCCAGGTGACAGCTCTATGCAGGACACCATGCGTATGGCCTTAAGGCAGCTTCAGTTGGACGTCCCACAGGGGGAGGAGTCAGCTCCTGGAAGTGCCTTTTGCAGGTGCAGACGGGCTCCTTCTCCCTTTTCTGTTCCCCCTTCAGAGGAGTACCTGAGAGAGTTGCAGGCTTGTTTGCAGGACCCTAGAGCCTTTTCACACGTCTCCACAGATGGTCGGGTGTTGGCGGCTATGCATGAATCTGTCAAGGCAGCCTTGGATCAAATGCCAGCGGATGAACCTGCTGTTGCCTAACTCATTGTGTCACCAGATGAAGCTTTGCATCGTGGTGGATGCCCACACACTAAACGTTGTTTTACAGATAACTTACTCTGTAAAGCTTACAATGCTGGGGCACATGCTGGCCGCCTTGGCAATTCCTTGGCGCACCTCAAGTTTGCCCTCTCTGCATCCCTTCAGGATTCTGGTTGTGCAACTGCAGCGGTTAGCTTTAATGACGTGGCACTTAAGGCCTTTGCGCTGATGACCAGCCAGGGAGCATGGCGTGTAATATCTTTTTTAGTTAAGGCTCATCGACAGGTCTGGCTGGCGCAGTCTACATTGACTGAAACATGTTGTAGGACCCTCCGTAGTGTTCCTATGGTGCCTGGGGAGTTGTTCCGTTTGGCTGCTGAGACAGAGCGTACAGCCTCCCATTCAGACTTTCTCTTTCACTAAGGGTGTTTACTTGGTTCGTGAAAGCTGCCCTCTCTCACTTGCAGGCCTGCAGAGTGAAGGTTCTCCCATACCTCAACGACTGGCTTCTTTGCGCCCCTTCTCGGGCATATGCATCTCGGGATACATGTCACTGTGGTGATTTGGCTTTTTCTGGTTTTTGTTTTAGTTCTCTGGTTTGTGTTTTGGTTTTGTTTCCTATTTTTAGTTATCTGGTTTTTGTTTTATTCTTTGTTCATCTAGGTTCTGTCCTCCTCGTGTTTGTGTTTTCATCTCTATTCTCCCCCAGTCATTCACTTGTCTGTCAGCCACGCCCACCTTCACCTGTCCCGACTCAGTAATCATTCCACCTGTTCCCACTCACCTCTTTATCCTCAGTCTTAAAAACCCGGTCACTCTTCCCATACCTCGCTGGTCCATTGTCTATTGTTTGTTGTTTTGTTACTGGTTGTTTGTTTTCCGTCCTGCTTCTCCCTGTTCCTGTTCATGTTAGTTTTAGTTTGTTCTTTATTTGTTTTGCTGCCACGTCAGCTTTTGTTTTGTTTTTCTTTATTTAATAAATTATTTTGTTTAATATGAGTCTGCGCTCAGGGTTAGCTTCCTTCACCCCACATCATGACAGTCACCTGCTTGCTCGTGTCCCAGTTGGGCCTCAAGGTCAACTTGGAGAAGAGCTACCTGATTCCATCTCAGACAACCACTTTTCTTGGGGTGATTTTGGATTCACCTTCCACGAGGGCTCATCCATCTGTTCGAATGGTGAACAACATACTCCAGTTGGACAGTCAATTCAGGGTGGGTAGGCGTTTCCCGTACACCCCCTTCCTGCAGCTGATAAGCAAACTGATGTTGGTCACTCGGGTTGTGCCCTTGGGTCTGCTCTCACTGTGCCCTTTGCATATGTGGCTCAAAAGGTTTCGCCTGGACCCCAGGCTACACAGGCATCGCAAACTTGTGGTGACATGGTCATGTCTTCGTGCCCTGACTCCATGGAGAAACAGGACTTATTTGTCCAAGGGTGTCCCCATGGGGATGGTAGTGTGTCGCAGAGAGGTGGTCACGACAAACGCCAGCTCTGTGGGACTCGGCGCTGTGTGGCAACACAGAGCGGTTCAGGGCCGCTGGTGTAGCAGGGATCGCGCCAAACAAATAAATGTGCTGGAGCTACGCACTGTACATATGGCCCTGAGGCACTTTCTGCACCGCCTGGCGGGCAGACATGTTCTAATTCAGTCAGACAACATATCTGTTGTCAACCACATCAACCATCAAGGTGGAACCAGGTCAGCGCGGCTTCTGAAGGTGACCAGGGATCTCCTGGAATGGGCCTTTAGTTCAGTACCATTAGTTTTAGTTTTAGCTTAGTTTAGTTCTGTACATTTAGTCATGTTTAGATCTGTTTAGTTTAGCTACTATTTTTGACTGTCTTAGCTCATGCTTAGATATGTCTGGTTTTACTTCGGCTGTATAGCGGGTCTGGGGTACTTTTAGATAGTTCGGTACCATTAGTTTTAGTTTTAGTCTTACTTTTAGCTTAGTTTAGTTCTGTACATTTAGTCATGCTTAGATCTGTTTAGTTTAGCTTAGCTTATTTAGACAATTTAGCTCTGTCTGTAATTTTGTTCTGTGTTGTAAAGCACTTTGAGTCGCCTCGTGTTGAAAAGTGCTATATAAATAAATGTACCTACCTACCTACCTACCTACATTATTAGTGGCTGGATATAGGTTTGAATTATTGTGCCTAGTGAGGTTGCTTGTGGCATACATTGTGGCTATTGAAGGCATATGATGCTCAGACCAGCTGTTCTTGTGCTATGGAGGTCCAAGGCTAGGTTGTTCTTTTTCCAAGCAGCGTCTCTCCCACTGGATTGTGGTTGTCATCTGCCACACCTATGGTGCGGGACACTGCTCCCTGCCGGTCGGCATGAAGGCACACTCAACCCAGAGCATCTCCACTTCCTGGGCAACTGTGAGGGGGGTTCCGCTGGACACCATATCATGGGCTTCTCCAAGCACGTTCACCAGATTTTACAGGGTTAATGTGGCCACCCCTCAGCGTCTTGGTCAGGTTCTTCTGCAAGGGTCCTCAGCGTCTCCTCAGTGAGTTATGTATTCAGGATTCCTTGTGACATATGGTTGTATATCCATTACTCCCATCTTCCATCATTTCTTCATATTCAAATAAGGCTTCTTCTTCCATTTCCACTAGTAAACAACCAGATAGTAGCGATGTTCTTTGTCATCATCATGAACCCAGAACGGCAACTCTGCCTCAAAAATCACGCACTTCAAAAATTATTAACTAAAACTTAAAAACAAGTTATGTAAGTTTTAGGTCAGAAAAACGTGTGCCTGTAATGTTCTGTGGATGTGTTGGACTAAATAGCATTCATGAAATGTCAATATATTGAGATTTGCTTTCAGTTCACCTTTTGCTTAAGGTACTACAGACTCCAGCTGGTCTTGGAGCATCTCAAACTCTCCCAGAGTAGAAGTGAAACTTGAAAGTGTTGGTGTGGAGAAGAACACCAGAAAACCTATTTTATTTGGTGTTAGGAAAATGAACCCAGAGGGCAGACTCATTTTGCAAAAAAAATTGGTTTAATAAACAAAAAGCTGATATGACAGCAACACTAATAACAAAAGACTTACACAAAGGATCTCAAGGAGGCACAAGGAAAATAACCTGACTGTGGTGCAGAAACCAACAGCAAATAAAGAATGAACCAGCGACAAGTGAGTGACTAGAGACTGAATATAAAGAACTGTGGGTGAGTGGGAGATGAGCTACAGCTGATGAGAGAGATGATGAGGAACAGGTGCGGTGGGCATGGCAGGCTGACTGAAAAACTATCGATTTGAGGGCAGGTGAATAGTGGCACAGGGAACACAAGGAGCAAAACTATACAATAATATAAATTTACATGAAACACAAAGATAACAAAAACAAACAAGAAGATAAAACACAAAACTAAGCATGAAACCCAAACACAGAAGATCGCAAAAACAACTAAAAAACAACCAAATCCTGACATACTTAGCTCTTTGCCACCACAAGCCAGCCTCTGATAAGCGGAAGGAAGTTGGTGGATTCTGTCTTCTGTTGAACATTTGGTATTGTTGAAAGCACCTTCTCAAAATCTAACAAAGACGCTTACTTTAGGATACCCAAAACTTTTAAATTTGATTAGTACTTCAGGAACTGATACATGTAGCTAGAAATAACTTTTTTGTGTGTATTTAGTGATATTGTGTGTCTGTACTATGTGCCTTTCTGACAGATCTCCCTTGATGCTGTTGTGCTAAATAAAGCAATGTTATCACGGAGATATTGTCTTTACCTTCCCACATTTGTTGATGTTTGACTTCTGATGTCTGCAGAAATGTTCATAATAATCTTACTCCTAGTCTATTTTCTTTCCTGTCAGACTCAGTATACACTAAGAAATCGGCTTCACTAACACTGTTGTGAGCCACCTACTGATGGAGGATTTTAAGTGCAGTAAATGTAGGCTATATCATGTCTAGAGGAACAGATATTATTACCTCCTGGTTTTTCCTGTAGAGAAACCATTTATAAACTATTTGATACTGATATTGTTTGTGGCTAAATGCTGTTTAGAACCTTTGCTGTTATTTCTTTCTGCATATGACTCACCCTGTCATTGGAATCTTTGACTCTCTGGTTTTTAATCAGCAGCTGAATATATATATATATATATATATATATATATATATATATATATTAAATTTCTTTTCTTTCTTTTTTGTTTTTGCTATAATAGAAAATAAAACTACAAGAGGAAAGCTAAATATGTCTGAATTGATTTCATACTAAAATTGGATTTGGCTATCAAAATTTTACTGAGTATGATGAAATCTGAACAGACTGATGGAAGACCTGCTGCAGGATCTTTAATTATCATATCTTCTGGACTGACATGTATAGCAGACTCTGGATCTTCTAAATGTTTACAGCTCTCTTTCAAGGTCTGCTTTAAAATTAAACCAACGACACATCTTGCACTTCAGAGTCCTACATTTTTCTTGTCGGTAAATGTCACATGCATAAGTGATTTAGCTACGTTGACTGTCAGCCAAGTGATGTTTAGTGACAGTGTACCCTGGCAGTGCAAAAACAAATGTGGGTTATTGTAAATAGTAAAATGGATTGTACTTATATAGCGCCTTTATAGCCAACCAGGCTACTCAAAGCGCTTTACAACATAATCTGCCCTCATTTACCCATCCACACACACATTCACTCTACTACACTCTAATTAGCTAATCTCAATAAATCATTCTAAATGTTCAATAATAAGACTAACAGTTCCTTTAACCCTCAAAGATTCCCAAGAATTGTTTGTACAGAAAGAAAACTGCCATTTAACAAGCACCCAATCCTAAAAAGATGTCCTAAAATTAGTTCAATGATGCCTGGAAATCAAACTGCAATTTAGGCTAGTTAGCTTAACTCCTTATAGCCAAAATTACAATGTTAGCATTCACCTTCAGGCAATTCTTTTGATCTTATTCAAAAACTCTAAAATGAAAAAAAATATATACTGTAAAATGTATGATCACAGTCCATTTATAAACATCAACAATGAAAATGCATGCATTTAACAAACAGAATGTCATTTCTGGCTGATTTCATCTACACTGAATACTGCAGCAGTTTTTTGGTCAGCAGGTCTAAATTCACTAAAATCTGTTGTGATTAGCTAACTATTGTGACTCAGAAGTGCTGGCAAAGCACAGAACGTGTTACATAAAGAACCTGAGGATGTTTTAGAATAAAACTAAACCTAACTTCATGCTAGTTCCATGTTTTCAATGGATGTGTTTATTTGTCAAAGAAAAAAAAACTGCATGTTGGCAGTACGGATAAATTAGGGGTATGGGACGGACGATCAGCCAGAAGGCCGTCTGAGAGCATAGCTCACACTCCATCTGGACACACTGTCACTGTGAAAAAGAGTGTGAAGAAAGAAGAAGAAAGGCACTCACAAGGAGACAGAGAGAGAAAAGGTGAGATTATGATCTCTGAATTTTAAAAAGCCACCTGTAAAAATTTCACTTCTACACTAATGTTCATGTTTTGATAGATTTTTGTATTATTTGTGGCTTTTATTTTTTTAAAAAAGTGATAAAATGCAACTGGAATAAAATGACCACTTAACAGTTTTCCTTTATTCAGTGAGTGAAAAGAAAAGTGTGCGCTACCCAAACTTGGCGTCATTTGTGAAGACAACGGAAGATCCATGGACAATGCTGGCCCTGTGTTGTTGCTGTTTCTTAAACTTATGGGGATTCTCCTGAGACTTCAGGAAGAGAGGTGCAGTGGAAGAAATGCTCTGGAAGCTGAGATTGTTGCGTGGAGTAGGACAGCTGTTATCCGCTGGAGATTTTAGGCTTTACAGCACCTTCAGCTGGGGGACAGATGGCATAAATGTTGCTGGGTAAGCTAACGCTGTTGTTTATAGTCCTATTACTTCGATACTGTTCCAAAATTGTCTACCGTTGTTTTCTTCACTCTTTACGTTTGCATCAGACCACACCCACGACCAATGAGTGAACAGGAGCTAAGCTTGCTTTCCTCACCCATGAAAGCAGGGACCAAAAAAAGCAGGGACCGGCCTTGAAAAAATGCCGGGACCTTTAGACCCGGTGGAAAAGGGGCAATAGTTTCTCCAGCATGACCTGGGTTTTCCCCAGGGTCTCCTCCCATTTGGACATGCCTGAAACACCTTCCTAGGGAGGTGTCCAGGGGGCAACCTTACCAGATGTCTGAACCACATCAACTGGCTCCTTTTGATGTGTAGGAGCAGTGGCTGTACTCCTAGTCCTTTCCAGATAATCAAACTTTCCACCGTATCTTGAAGGAAAAGTTCCGCTACTCTGCAGAGAAAAATAATGTTGAGTGCCTGTATATGCAGTCTTGTTTTTTGGTCACTATCCAGAGTTCAAGACAATGGGTGAGGGTAAGACCATAGACGACTGGTAAACAGAGCTTTGCCTTGCAGCTTAGCTCCTTCATCACCACAACAAGCAGAGTTGGCAATACTGTAAAAGCTGTACCAATCTATCTGTCAATCTCACGCTCCATTCTTCTCTGATCTGTGAACTACGCCCCAAGATACTTAAACTCCTCCATTTGAGGCAGTACCTCACTCCTAACATGAAGAGAGCAGTCCACCCTTCCCTGACTGAAGACCATGGCCTCCAATTTGGTAGTTCTGATCCTCATTCCACTTCGCTGAGAACCACTCCAGTCAGAGCTGGAGATCACAACACAATGACCCTAACAGGACCACATCATCTGCAAATAGCAGATAGAATCCTCAGGTCACCAAACCAGGCCACTTTCGTCCCCAGGCTACACCAAGAAATTCATTAACAGAGTTGTCGGCAGCCTTGGTGATGTCTAACTCTTACCCTGAAGAGATCTGATGTACTGCTGGCAATGCAAACCAGACTCTTGCACTGTTTGTATAGTGGCTAAATGGCCTGTAATAATGGACTCACGGAGCACCCCCCACAGGGTACCCCAGGAAAAGCTTTTCCAAGTTCACAAAATGCATGCAGACTGGTTGGGCAAACTCCCATGCCCCCTCAAGGCCCCTAGCAAGGGGCATAACTTGGATTGTTTCTCTTGAATCTGAGGTTTGACTGTCAGCTGGATTCTCTTCTCCAGCACCCCTGAATAAACCACCTCAGTCTGCCAATCCAGTTGCACTGCCCCAATTGCAACACAATGTTGCAAACGTGTGACAATCAAGACAGCTCAGCAACATCCAGAGCTTTGAGAAACTCAGGGCAGATCTCATCCACACCTGGAGACCTGCCACCATGGATCATTTTAACTACCTCAGTGACTTTGGCCCCAGTTTTATGGACAGACCCAACCCAAAATCCCCAGACTCAGCTTCTTCTATGAAAGATGAAATATTTGTTATTCTTATTATGACATTGTATTGACCGCATTTCTGTAGCCTAACTCTGATCCTTACCCTACACCTAACCATTACCAGTGCATACCTAACCCTAATCCTAATCTAAACTCAAATCATACCATAGTCCTATACCTAACACCCTAACCCAAAAATGGCATTCCAACATATTAGGAGTAGACTTTGGTAACCCATGAGGACTACTGGTACTGGATTCCTATTGTAAGAAGAATCCATTTTAAAATCCTATTACTTTTATATAAGCTTTTACATTGCCTTGTTCTTCTTACAACAGCTGAGGAAACTCCAAATGCCACCTGAGCTGATGGTGAAGTTTTACACAGCTGTCATTGAGTCCATCCTCACCACCTCCATCACCATGCGGTACACTGAGGTCACGAGCAGGGACAAACACAGACGGCAACTCGTTGTGCGCTCTGCCGAGAGGGTGATCGGCTGCAACCTCCGACCCATACAGGACCTGTACTCCTCCAGGACTTTAGGACGTGCAGGTCAAATTGCAGCTGACCCCTCTCACCCTGGACACAGCCTGTTTAATCTTGTCCCCTCAGGCAAAAGACTACGGTCCATCCAGACCTGAACTTCCCGCCACATGAACAGCTTCTTTCCCTATGCCACTAAACTGCTGAACAACAGATAATTGACTCTAGTACAACACAGCCACTTTATCCACCTGCCATAATGCACATGTACACTTTAATTCATTTCTTGTTTCATGTTTACTTATTCATGTGTATTTGCTTTATTTGCACCAGTACACCAAAATGATTTCCTAGCCTGTAACTTGTTTACTGGCAATGGCAATAAAGTGATTGTGATTCTGATTCTGATTCTGATTCTGACATTGCCTTACACCATATTATATTAGTGACATGTTTATCATTTATACATGAGTCAGATCACTAAGGTCTGCAGACCACTGTAACCTAGACATACCTTGTACCTTTTTCAAATCAGTGAAAGTTGCCGTTTGTTTTTGTGCTTTAATGAAATGAATTATACTGCCTCTAGATCTGAGAGAAGCCCCCACTGTAAATATATTTTAAAGTAAACGTTTAAAGCTTTTCTATTTGCATGAGAGTATCATTGTTTTTACTGATTGTGTACGTACTGTAGTACTAGCACTTTGATGGCTTTGCTCTTTCAGTATTTATGTGTGTGCACCTGGTTTTTGTTACATTTTCAGGACCTTTTCTTGTATAATCATCTTCCTTGTCAGAACCAGTAGTGCCAATACAGTGGTTCCACTGGTCCCAATACAGTGGAAAATGGGTTAGAAGTTAGATTTAAAGATAAGGTGTGAATTAAGTTTAAGTTAAGGTTTGGAATGCACTGGTAATGGTTAGGGTTGGACTTAAGGTCAGTGTTAGATGACAGAAATGAATTAAAGAAAATACAATGTCTTCATAAGGATAGGAGTACAAATGTATGTAAATATGTATTTTGTGTGTGTGCATAGGTTTTTTTCAACATGCATTTTCATTCCTCAGAACCTCCCTTTTTGCACCAACAGAAAAGCCATGCCTATTTTACCCATATTCATACTGTGAATGTACATATGTGCACAAATGATAAAAGATTAATATAAGTTACTGTCAGGGTCTGTGTTTTTCTGTTCGTCTTGTGTGGTTTTTGTTCTGTCTTTAAGTTTATTTTTATGTTGGGTGATGCCTGCTGCTTCCAGCAGCATCCACAAGATGCCGCCGGTGATGCCACTCCTGAGGAGTGTAGAGTCGCTAATCCTTCTCACCTGCAGCTGATGAAGAGGATGATTA
>NC_051435.1:25612959-25615528 GCF_001649575.2 Kryptolebias marmoratus | reverse complement strand
TGTGACGATCCCCTCCTGTCCAGCAGGGGTCGACAGTCCAATATGTGGTGTTCTCTTTGTCTCTTTCCAGGAAGCAGGTAGATGGGCTGCTAATTGAACGCACCGGATGGCTGTTAAATACTGACATCTAGTCAGTCACCGGGCGGCTGGTTGGGCCTCCGGATCAGATCGGAGTGAGCAGCACTGGTCCAGACTTCTCTCTGACTGGCTTTGCAGTTCTCCCAGAGGTTGTGGGACTAAATAAAATTATTGTTTTGGATAGATCGGCTCGTCTGTCTCCTATATTTGTCTTCGCCTCTGAACGGGGCGTGACACTACAGTGAGACGACCCGTCGGCTGATCCAGTTTGTGTTTCCACCTCCCCTTCCCCCGATCATTCAATAAACATCTTAACTGATTCTTGTTCCCCTGAGTCGTGTTCTGCATGTGGGTTAGAGTCCTTAAACCCACCATGACAGTTACTGATTGTCAGAAATTTGAGATAAATCAGAAGGTAAAAGTTTATCTGTTTCTTCTTGCTTCATACAAACTAATGACCAGTATAAGTTTAAATAATTTAATTGTCACAGGGTAAAAAGAAAAATATATATATGTATAAATGCATTTTACTTGTATTGATTACGTGATGGTAAACAAGATGTTTTAAACAAATATTTATGTTTTCTAGGTCAGACTGCATGTACAACACCTGTTTGATCATTTACCACACCCACTCTTGAAATTACATAATTTTAAATCTTGCACACTCACAAAAACATGAGCGCTCATCATTGCAGAGGTGTTGAGAGAGATGACCTGTGGCCTTATAATCAGCTCTCAATGTGCTCCACTGTGTTATATAAAGGAGCAGCAAGCACTAGTCAGATCCTCCTACAGATGCCTGAGCAGTCACGACTAACGCGGATGTTCTCCATCCATCCACTCAGCCTTACTAAAGAAGACTTCACTTTAGCCTCTGCTCTGCAATCCCACACAGATACACACATCCATTGCAGTTGTTGCTATGCATATTTAAGAGCTGTACATGTTCAATCCCTCAAAAAAAAAAACATATGTAGGAGAAAAGTGATCTAAAATCAGATTACACATACTCACAAACATCACAGGACAAACACAAAACCAACCCCGGACTTTCTCACATATAGGCCCACCACTTGGATGCATACAAATAGCCAATAACAGGGCTGTCCTGAGGTTTTCCTGTCTCACAATATTATACCACATAAAATATTAAAAGCAAGTATTTTCATCAACTAACATTTTTAATTTAAAATATTGCAAGATAGAGCCCAAATCCTGACTCTTTCCATTACTCTTCTTGTCATCTTTTGTGTTGCAACTATTTACAGCTTGAATACACAAAGGACTGAAAAATAAGTTATAGGTTATAATTAAATGCTGCCAAAAGGTGAAGGTAGAAGATAGTGTTTTTGTCTGTCTCTTACAAAAATATTTTATGAACAACTGGATGAATTTTATTGAAACTTTCGGAAAGTAATGATTGGATGCACATCTACAACTGATTACATTTTGGACAGCTTGATTCAAGATGGCTGCTACTTAAAAAATACAGAAGTAATTATAACTCATTTAGTTTTCTAAATATTGACCAAAAATTTGGTTTGAACACATCTTAGCATTATCCCTAACACATATTCTGATTGCACAAGTTCTTATTTAAAACTCATCTTAAAAAACACAAAAAACTCAGTCAATTTTACAGGCATTGAGCTAAGATTTGGTGTGGTAGTGGCTAAGAGTTCTTCTCAATGCATACTCTAGGCATGACTTTGCAATATTGCATAAGATTGTGCATAACATGTTTTTAAGGTTGGACCAAAATGGCTTCAGCTCCATCATTTCTCAATTTAAGATGATCCTAGTCTAAATTTCTGAGATGAAAGACAATGAGCAATATGAATTTCTTCAAGAAATGCTAGGCCTTTAATTATTGATTGTATCCACAACATAACATTTATGTGTTACTTTCAGTAAAATAAGTATATTAAACAGTTAACAAATTAAAAGTACAGTTCTGCTGTGATTATTTACTAATATTTTCTTTATCATCCTGAAGCTTCAAACCACTTTCAGGCTGCCATGCTAATTGTCAGTTCCACAATAATTTAGCACAGAAATCTGCACTCAGAAACATTTGGTTAAAAATAAAACTTTATTTAGTAACCTTTCTGATTTACCAAGATATCAAGCATGATATCCTTGGTTTCTTTATGTTTTCCAGTTTCATCCATAACCCAAGTCCTCTGTCTATCTGCAGAAATGAACTTGTTACCTTGACAAGACACCATAACTGTCAGGATTTGGGGTTTTGGTTTTCAGTTAGTTGCTTTATGTTTCAGTTGGTGTTTTTTATTTTTTGTTATCTTGTAGTTTGGTTCGTGTTTTCCTTCTGCTTTTGTCTCATGTGTCTGTGTTTGTTTTCATTTTCATTCCCCCAGCTTAGTCATCTGGTTACCTGTCACTCCCATCTCCACCTGTGAGCAATATTAATCATGTCACCTGTCTCCACTTACCTGATTACCCTCAGCACTCAAATACCCGGTCATTT